>NW_027555847.1:699176695-699451695 GCF_003287225.1 Phascolarctos cinereus | reverse complement strand
GACCTAGCTTCTGTCAATAACAATAACTGACGTGTTACATAGAGAGTTGAGGTTTGCAAACATATCATCCCCATCTTACAGATGAGAAGACTGAGGTGCAGAGAGATTCAATGACTGACTGGGAAGAGGGCTAGATTTGGAGCCAGAGGCCCCGTTACTTACGACTTGTGTGACCCTGGCTAATCATCTCATTTTTTTAGGGCCTCAGTTTGCTTATCTGTAAAAAATGAAGGAAAAGGGCTAGACTCACCTCTTCTGTCCTTTCTAGGTCTAAATCTACGATCTTGTGATTTCTCAAAGGCCAGATGGATTATAAAAATCTGAGGCATGACACCCGATCTCCTCTCACTCCTGTATTCTACCCACTGTTGCCCTCCAGCCTAATGCCTTATTGGTCACATGACTTTGAGCAAGTCTCTTCCTTTTTCTGTGCCTCAGTTTCCTTCTCTGGAAAATGAGAGGGATGGACTAGGTAATCCCTCCCAGCTCTGACAGCTTCCATTCTAAGATCCCTCCCAGCCCTGTTTCTCTTGTGCTCTGAGGACCCTCCCAGCTCTGACAGTCTTATTCTGTGATTCTAAATCACCCGAGCAGACAGCAGCAATCCCTTCTCACTCTCTTGGCCAGTCTTTTGTCTCCATCAAAGAGCTATAAAGGCCTCAAACCCACAGTGCAGTGAGTCTGATGGAGAGGGAGTGCTATTTGTTGGGGGGGAGGACAGGGAGGCTATTTCTAATGTTTGTAATTATCCCACATCTTAAATACACACACATATATATGTATATGCAAAATACATGTACATAAATGTGCATACATATGTATATATACACATGCATGCATGCATACATATATGTATATACACACATCTATGTATATATTTATGCCAGTGAATAATTACAAACATTAGAAATAGCTTCTCTCATATATATGCTATATAAACATATATACACATATATCTATATTAGTTTTCTATCTCCCACCATCCCTCCCTCCCTACCTCCATCTATCCATCTCTCTCTCTGTCTATCTATCTGTCTGCTTATCTATCTATCCATACATCTTTCCTTCCATCCATCCATCCATCCATCCATCCATCCATCCATCCATCCATCCATCCATCCATCCATCCATCCCTCCACCTATCTGTCAGTTGGATTCATCTATCTATCTATCAATCTATCTATCTATCTATCTATCTATCTATCTATCTATCTATCTATCTATCTATCTGTCTGTCTGTCTGTCTGTCTGTCCGTCCATCCATCCATCCATCCATCCATCCATCCATCCATCCATCCATCCATCCATCCATCCATCCATCCATCCATCCATCTATCGCAGGGAGCACGGCGCTTCCAAACGTCTGGCTTAATGAGCACTTTTCCCACAGCCTCACACAGAAGCACCAACACGTTTGTATCAAGTTCCCCGAAATCTTGGACGCTGGTGCTAAAAGCCTGGCCGCCGGGCCCGAGAGTAGAACAGAAAATGAAATGTCCCCCCATCGAAGGCTGGCAGGGATGCTATTACCGACGGTGTAATCATCAATTACCCCCATCGCAAGCTACTGATTTTATAATTATCCGAGTTCCAACTTCTAACCTCGGCGCAGCAGCAAGCAACGTTGCCTGGCAAATCTAACAGGAGGCTTTTATGTCCCCCTCCCCCTCGTTCCCCTCCCCCTTTTTTCTTTCTGGGGGAAATCTTCTCGGCCTCCACACAAGACTGAATTTGCAATTGCTTGTCATTCAAAACAAAGGCAAACCACTCATTTGTAATTCACCAGCCACCTGAGCAGGCTGCCGGCTTCCCAGGCTGACTCTCTCCAAGCATGCACGCACCGTAGCACAAAGTTCATTTTTCTGTTGTTAAAATTGTATAAGCTTGAGCTTTTTTTTTTTTTTTTAGCAGCGAGTACACAATTCCGCTTGCTTTCCGTGAATGCTCCTGGCATCGAAGGAATGGAGGGGCTTTCTTTCACTGCTCACTGCCGAAACATTTTGCTTTGGGGTGTTGGGCAAAAAAAATTGGCGATATGCTCCCGTAACAAGCTGCAAACGATCAATTACACACGGAAGCACCATATGTGTGCGTCGATGGAGGATTTAACAGGACCAAAGTTATGCCCCTTTGTGGTGCGCCCGTCATCTGTCATCTGTAAGTGGTTTCTGAGAAGTCATCGGGATGGAAACAGGAGTCGAGGGCTCTAGGACCCAAATGGTCAAAGGGAGACCACAATGCACAAGTGCCTGGCACATAGTAGGTGCTTAATAAACATTTACCAACACAACTGGATGACTGCAGAAGGTTTTGGATTTGGGGTCACAGGGCTAAAATTTCAGCTATGCCATTTCCTGGCTGGGTGACCCTGAGCAAACATAAAGCCATTTATTGAGCCTTCACTCTGTGTTAGGCACTTGGGGACACAAAGGGACAGACCTGTAAAACGGAGGGGATAGATTAAGACAACCTCTAAAGTGTTTAAAGTCCTCATTCTTCATTTCTGAGGCATGATGTTGCCCAGCACCGATCTCTCCTCTAATACTGCTAAGCCTGTGGTCCAGTGGCAAGGACAGTGGATTTGGAGGAAAAAGTCCTGGGTTTGAATCCTGGCACTGTCATTTATTGCCTCTGTGACCTCGAGAAAACCACTTTACCTCTCTAAGCCTCAGTTTCTTCATCTGTAAAATGAGGGGGTTGGGCATGATGACTTCTAAAATCAGGCCTGACCTTGACTTGAGCCAGACCTTGAAAGATGGGAAGTTCCCTATCGGTGGAGAGAAGTTGAGCATTACAGGAAAGGACAGCTTGATTAAAGTGAGAGGTGAATGCACGAGGAGTGTGACAGCTGGTAGCCAGCATTTATATAAAGCCTTAAGTTTGCAGAGCATTTTATGTCATTTGGGGTGAAAAAGGGAAAAGGGGACAAACATTTATTAAGGAGCTACTATGTACTGGGCACTGTGCTAAATCCTTTAAAAATATTGTATTTTGAGCTTTAAATATTGAGCTTTACAATAACCTTGGGAGGTAGGTGCAATTATTATCCCATTTTACAGTTGAGGAAATGGAGGTGGACAGAGGCCAAGTGACTTGCCCAGGGTCATACATCTTGGACGAATCTGAGGCTGGATTTGAACTCAGGTCTTCCTGATTCTGGATCCAGCATTCTATTCACTGTATCACCTGGTGCAGGGATTGAGTGGTCTCCCTAGAAATCAAAACTCATCTGGAGTCAAGTTTCTGCAAGGTGGAAATAGAATGAGCATTTGAGGGGCAGCTAGGTGGTGCAGTGAATAGAGTTCCAGACTTGAAGTCAGGAGTATCTGAGTTCAAATCTGGCCTCAGACACTTGATACTTACTAGCTGCATAACCCTGGGAAAGTCACTTAACCCCATTGCCAAGCCCCCCCCCCCAAAAAAAAAAGAATGAACATTTGATTCATAGCATTCATGACATCATTGTTTAAGAGCTGGAAGGGACAGTATCCACTTTACCCTGCCTAGGCTCACCCAGGCAGCAAGTAGCAGGACCAGGTTTGGAAGCCTGGTCCCTTGACCCTAGAAACTGGCATTCTTTGCCTGGAGATACAGGGAGGCAGATCTGGATTTGAGGGGAGGAAAACTTTCTAGGAATTGGAGCTCATCTAGAAGTGGGAGGGACAGCCCCAGGAGAAGCTGGGCTCTGCTTCTCTGAAGAGGATAGGGGAGAACTACTTGATAGGGATGGTGGAGAGGAAATATCCCAAGGGAAGGCTTGCTTGGGAAGGGTGTTGCTATCCCTGCCAGAGCTGGGGTTACCATGGGGTCAGGAGCTCCGGTTAGAAAACTCCCTCTACCAAGGAAGACCAGTAATGTGTAGTCTCAGAGTATTGCTTGGGGACACTGATTAAGGGACCTGTCCGGGGTCAGTCAGTCTATCAACAAACCTTTATTAAGCACTTGACAATGGGTAGATAGGTGGGTGGCACAGTGGATAGAACACTGGGCTTGGAAATCAGGAAGACTCATCTTCCTGAATTCAAGTCTGGCCTCAGACACTAGCTGTATGACCCTGGGCAAGTCCTTTAACCCTGTTTGCCTCAGTTTCCTCATTGTAAAATGAGCTGGAGAAGGAAATGGCAAACCATATCAATATCTTTGCCAAGAAAACTCTAAATGGGGCCACGAAGAGTCAGATACAAATGAAATGACTGAACAAAAGCCCTTTATAATCCACCAGGCATTATGCGCTTGGTAATGGGCATACCAGGACAAGGCAAAAAGAACAAAATAAAACCCCAATCCCACAGTTGTGTCTCAGAGGCAGGACTAGAACCCAGGTCTCTTTCTGACTACCAGGCTGCCATGCCAAAAGGTTCTCACATTGCAGCTGCTCTGCACGGAGGAGGTTCTTAATCAGTGTTTGCTGACTTGACTTGATTTAGGAGCCTGATAGGAGCCGAGGAGGAATCAGGGCTGAGCACCCTTACTCTTCCTCCCCTCACCCCCCCCGGGGCTCCCCTGTTTAGCTGGCAGCCAGCATCCCAGCATGGCCTCCCTCAGCAGCGCCTCACTGGGGACACCGCTTGGAGACCAGCTGGGCTCTTTCACACAGCAGCTGTCTTTCCTCTTGATTGTGACATTGGGCAATGCTACAAAATGTCAGCCCAGAAGAACAAGTCAGAAAAAATACAAATGCCCTTTACCGGAGAGACAACTCACCTAAATATCATGAGATCTCTCTCCCGCCCTCTTCATTCTCTCCTTGTCAGCCTGCTACCTTCTTCACCCTCCAAAGCCCTTTAAATTTAGTGCAAGCTTTTCTGGGATGTCTCAGTGGAGTCTTGTCTCCGATGGCCCTATTAAAGCCCTCACCCATCCTTGTATCCAACCTGATCTCACATGTGGTGCCCCTGTCCCTGGGAACATCTGGACCAGAGCTCTCTACCTTCTGGGTCAATGAATTTTCTCCCTCTCTAGTCTTCCATGGGCCTTGGCTGTCCTCTACCTCCATTTTCTTGTTTGACACCATTACTATACAAGATGGGCACTAGTGAGGTAGTATTGAGGGGGATAGCTGAGCTGAGACTAAGGTGGGGTTGTTACTATTCAACCATTTTCAGTTGTGTCTGACTCTTCATGACCTTATTTGGATTTTCTTGGCAGAAATAATGGAGTGGTTTGCCATTTCTTTCTCCAGCCCATTTTACAGATGAGGAAAGTGAGGCAAATAGGGTGAAGTCACTTGCCCAGGGTCACACAGCTAGTAAGTGTTTGAGGCCAGATTTGAACTCAGGAAGATGAGTCTTCCTGACTCCAGGCCCCGAGCTCTGTCCACTATGGCACCACCCAGCTCTTCCTAAGATGGGTCAACCAGGGCTTTTACCCTTTTAGAAGGGACTGATGGCACTTCAGTTCAAGTGCTGTGGTGTGCTGAGCTGAATTTCTCCCCTGCATTTCCTCCTTTGATAGGGGCAGCTAATGGATGACTTGTTCCTACCCTACAGGGCTATGCCCCAACCTTCTACCCCTCAGCGGGAGGCCACTTTTATACTGCGATTCCTGAGGCCAAAAAAGTTCTAGTTGTAGCTCTGGGGATGGTAAGCTTGGTCTTCAGTCAAAATACACCAGGCCTTTTGGGAAACTCAGGTGGCTTCCTAGTCTTTCTAAATCCAAAACCAGGGGCAGCTAGGTGGCGCAGTGGATAGAGCACTGGCCCTGAAGTCAGGAGGACCCGAGTTCAAATCCGACCTCAGACCAAACACTTGATACTCACTAGCTGTGTGACCCTGGGCAAGTCACTTAACCCCAACTGCCTTAAAAATAAAAAAAAAAGAATAAATCCAAAACCAAACTCCTGCTTGGCTTTGAAGGCCCTTCTAAACCTGGCCTCAACCTACCTTTCCAGCCTCATAATATATTACTTGGATTCATGAACTCTACGGTTCTGCCCAACTGGCCTCTTTTGCTGTCCTTCACACGTGGTATCCTACCTTCATACTTTTACGCTGGCTGTGCTCTATGATTGGAAAGCACTCCTTCCTCACCTCCACCTCTTGAAATCCTTAGTTCTATTCTGCCCCCCCCAATTCATCTCAATCATCATCTTCTACACAAAGCCTCCCCTCCAACTAAAAAATCCTCCCGCTCCTTAAATGACTTTGTATTTATTTTTTTCCAATTGGTGAGTTCTTTTCTATTTTGGGGAAAGGGTCCATATCAGCCATTCCTCATTCTCCAGACTTGGCCACCATCCCACCCTCCACCTGACTGCAGCAGGTACCTTCTCTAGAAGAAGAAGCTCCTTTTTAATGTGTCTTTCCTTATTAGAATGTAAGCCCTTTGAAGGCAGGGGATAGCTTTCTTTTTGTTTTTATTTGTACCTATCTTCAGTGCTTAGCACAAGTCCCTAGCGGGATGAATAAGTGGTTGTTGGTTGACTGATGCACATGTTGGCTCCCATGACAGAATGGAAGCCCCTTGAGGGCAGGGAATGTTTCTCTTTTGTCTCTATATCTCTAGCACCCTGCGCAGTTCCTGGCACAGAGGAGTCACTTGATAAATGCTTGGTGAGTGATTGATTAAAATCCCCTTCCACTCCAGCTCTGGACCTCATTGACTTCAGCCATTGGCCCCCCACCCACAATTGCAATTGCCTTTCTGTGTCCATTCTGGGGGTTGTTGGGGAGGGAAAAGAAAATTCAAATCCTGCCTCCCTCAAGACCAATGACAAGACTCCCAATGGAGGAGAAGGAGGAGGAGGAGGAGGAGGATTGGTGCTTTTGCTCCCCTGCTTCTTTCCCCAGCATCAGATGCAAGATATTACAGAAAACCATTTAATTCAAATGCCCCCTTTTTTCTTTCTCTTTGCCAGAAGCAATAATATCATCCATTTAATGGAAGCAATTTTTCTCCTCCCCACCCCTCCCGAACAAAATTTGAAACAACATAATTTACAGCAAAATAATAAACTGCTTTTCAGAAGCTCACTCTGTGGGTGGAGAGGGAGCTACTGTCTAAAAGCTTGTATGGATCAGAGGAGGAGAAGGTCCTCTGGGGGCTTGGGTACGGGGTAGTAGGAGAGGGATAATGGAGTTATCCATTCTGGATTCTGGACTGATAAGTCAAGAAGACCTGAGTTTGAACAGCTGTGCAAGCTGCTTGACCGCTCTTAGCCTCAGTTTTCTCATCTGTAAAATCGGGTTAATAATAGCTCCCATCTCGCAGACTTGGTGGGCAGATCGAATCGGATAGTATAAATAAAGTGCTTTGTAAGCCTTGAAATGCTGTATAGATGTCAGCTATTATTGTTACAGAGGGCTGTACATAGGAGTCAGGAAGACCTGAGATAAAATTCTGCTTTGGACACTTACTGTGTGACCTTGGGCAAGTCACTTAACTTCTGTTTGCCTCAGTTTCCTCATCTGTAAAACGGGCATAATATAGCACTTATCTCCCAGGATTGTTATGAAGATCAAATAAGGTAATAATTATAAAGTGCTTAGCATAGTGTCTGGTACATAGTAAGCTGTATATAAATGTTAACTGCTGTTATTATTATTGAACTTTTCACTATCTGCCTCAGTTTCCTCAAATATAAAATGGGGATAATAAGAGCCACTGGAGCAGCTAGGTGGTAGAGTGGATAAAGCCCCAGGCCTGGAGTCAGAAAGACCTAAGTTTAAATCTGGCCTCAGACACTGACTAGCTGGGTGACCCTGGGCAAGGCATGTCACCCTGTTTGCCTCAATTTCCTCATCTGTAAAACGGGCTGGAGAAGGAAAAGGCAAACCACTCCAGTATCTTTGGCAAGAAAAACCCAAACGGGATCACAAAGAGTCAGGCATGACTGAAAAAAAAGTGACTGAACACAGCATCTACCTCTCAGAGTTGTTGTGAAGATCAAATGAGCGAATATGTGTAAAGTGTTTGCAAATCTTAGTGCTACGTAAACTTTACCTTTGATGATGATGGAAATGATCTCGTTTCCCTTGCTGTTATCAGGCGTGGGAAGTCACATGGAAAGCCCCTATGAGTTAAGCCAGTTGACCCATGTGCAGAGGACAGGTTAGCAGCAAATTAGGGAAGAGCACATTAGGTAAGCCCCAATCCCATAACTAAGCAAGTGTGAGTGGATCTGTTACAGGAACTTAAACCAAAGTGATGAACCACCCCTCGCACTCCTTGGTTTCTGCTCTAATTATTGGCTCTAAATATTAACTACTCAGAATATACTTGTCTCCACTGCTGGTGGGTGTTTACTGATGCTCTGGGGGGAGGGGGAAGTGAAATGTCACCAAAAAGTTGCCCCCCTACCAACTGGGAATCTCAGGTTCTTCATGGAGCTACCCTCTTCCACCATGACGGACAGAAGGCCTCTCCAGTCTAGAAAGAGGAGACTGAGCAGTCATCAAAGATGCTCATTGTCAGAAGGGACTCCAGAGGCTATCTTGTCCAAAACTCTCATTTTACAGATGAGGAAACTGAGGCCCAGAGAAAAAATTTAGCCTAAGGGGCTAAATTGTAGAACCAGGATTTGAACCAGGGTTCTTTAGTTCTTTTCTGTGTGCAACAAAACTCTCTTTTCCAACATACTTCAGCTGTCCAGCTTTTGTTTGAGCCTTCTCTTCCAGTAATTTAATTCTTGGCAAAGATCCTGGAGTGGTTTTCCATTTCCTTTTCCAGCTCATTTTATACAGGAGGAAACTGAGGCAAACAGGGTTAAGTGACTTGTCCAGGGTCACCCAGTTGGTAAGTGTCTGAGGCCAGATTTGAACTCAAGATAAGACTTTCTGACTCCAGGCGGGGCACTCTGTGCACTAGTGCTGGACGTGTGACTGTTTTTTCTTATCACTTACAACTTCTACCTATTACTTAGCTCTCTCCTCTGGAACTTTCTGATCTGGCTAACTAGTCTCAAATCCGTGTAATTGCATGATAATCTAGCCCGTTTTGTCCACAAAGACGGCACAAGAGATGCTCATGCTTGGCTGATATCTAAGCACAAGGAGTTTCTAGCCTTCTCTTATTGGTCAGTGTTTTTATCTTGTAAAAAAGACAACAACAACAACAAAAAACCCCCCAAACCAAAAAAACCCCCAACACCCATCCAAATCCACCAGGCAACTCTGGACTAAAATGATCTCTTCCTGATAAAGCCGTGTGATCACTTTTTTCTTTTCTACAGGCTCTCAATCTAGGGGTGTAGGGCCTGGAGTTAGGAAGACCTGCGTTCCAATCCAGCCTCAGACACTTATGAGCTGTGTGACCCTGGGCAAGTCACTTAAGCTCAGTTTCCCTTAGTTTTTTCATCTATAAAATGGAGATAATAATAGCACCTATGGGATCCCTGCCTCCCCTGCCAGGTTATCGTGAGGATCCGATGAAATAGTAATTGTAAAGCACTTATAGCACAATGCCTAGCACCTAGTAGGCTTGTTATCATTGTCATTAATAATAATAATACTGGGTCTCCAGTCTTGCCAGGATTCAAAGTCAAACTCTCCAGTGTGTAGTTTATGGATTCCACTCTCCTTTATCTCTTTTAAAAAAGCAACCTAACAAAAACTAAGCCACTTCCCTTCTCCAGTTTTACAACATCTCTCCCACTCTTCAAAGCCTCACACAGATGACTGACACTATCTCAATTCAATTCAATCCAACAAATGTTTATGTATGCTATATGGAAGGCACTGTCCTTAATGCTGGGAATCCAAAGACAGCATAAGGTGAGGAAAAAGGCCCTAATGATGAGAGGTATTCAAAAGTGAAATGGACTCTCTCCAGGAGGTGGTGAGTTCACTGTAACTGAAAGTCTTCAAGCAAAAGCTCAATGACCAATCGCTAGGGATGTTTAGAGACGCCAATCTTAGTCAGGTGGCAGCTGGACTCGTTGGCTCTTGAGGGTCTTTCCATTTCAGTCATCCGGTCTTTGGAAAAACAACTCAAGTGAGGAGAGAGCTGGGAAAAGGACCAGAGCTCCCTGGACCCAATTGTCCTCTCACAGGGAAACAAAGTGACCTGGCCTCAGACCTTCAATGGGTGGGGGATGGACAGCAGAGAAGGAGGCAAGACAAAAGCACATCACAGAACAAGCACTAGAAAGGATCTCAGAAGTCGTATGATCTACTCCCTCAATGAGGAAACTGAGGTCCAGGGAGGTAAGAGAACTGGGCTTGAAGCAAGAAAGATCTGAGTTCAAATCCTACCTCACACACTTAGGGGGAGAGGAAGAAATAAAGGAGAGAGAGAGGGAGAGAAAAAGAGAAAGAAAGAGGGAGAGAGGAGAGAACAAGAGGGAGAGAAAGAAGGAAAAGGAGGGAAAGAAACAGAGGGAGAGAGCAAGAAAAAAGAGGGAGAGAGGAGAGAGAAAGGAAAGAGAGGGAGAGAAAGAAAAAGAAAGAAAGAGAGCAAAAATTTGGAGAGAGGAGAGAGAGAAATAAAGGAAAGAAAGGGAGAGAGAAAGAAAAAGAAAGAGGGAGAGAGGAGAGAAGGAGAAAATTTGGAGAGAGGAGAGAGAGAAAGGAAAGAAAAGGAGAGAGAAAGAGAAAAAGAAAGAGGGAGAGAGGAGAAAAAGAAAAATTTGGAGAGAGGAGAGAGAGAAAGGAAAGAAAAGGAGAGAGAAAGAGAAAAAGAAAGAGGGAGAGAGGAGAAAAAGAAAATTTGGAGAGAGGAGAGAGAGAAAGGAAAGAAAAGGAGAGAGAAAGAGAAAAAGAAAGAGGGAGAGAGGAGAAAAAGAAAAATTTGGAGAGAGGAGAGAGAGAGAAAGGAAAGGAGAGAGAAAGAGAAAGAGAAAAATTTGGAGAGAGGAGAGAGAGAGAGAGAGAGAAAGAGGGAGAGAGAGAGAGAGAGAGATGTATGATCTTGGATCCTTAGACAGTTTCCTCATCTGTAAAATAGGGATAATAATAGGTCCTACCTCAGAGGGTTGTTGTGGGGATAAATGAGATAACATGTATCATGCTTTGTAAACCTTAAAATACTACATAAAAGCTATTATTACTATTAATTATTATCATTAAAGTGATATGTTCAAGGTCATGCAAGTGGCAAATGGCACACGGGAATAATTAGGATCATAGAGCCTAAGCTGGAGGGGAGCTCATTAAGTCCAACATGCTCATTTTACAGATGAGGAAACTGAGGCAGATGAATAGGCCACTTCCTGTGTGCCATTATGCATGGTCCCATGCTCTGCCCATTAATAATAATAATAATCATGATAATAGCTAACATTTATATAGTGCTTATATGTACCAAGCACCATGCTAAAGGCTTTACAATTTCTATCTCATGTCATCCTTACAACAACCCCATTTTGCAGATGAGGAAACTGAGGCAGACAGAGGTGAAATGACTTGCCCAGAGTCCTACTGTTAGAGAAGGTTAGTTAAGAATCTGAGGCCAAACTTAAACTTGGGTCTTCCTGCCTCCCGGTCTAGTGGTCTATCCACCACACCACCCATGTGGCCATAGTGGGGGTCCATAGACCTTTAGAGCTCGACATCAGGGGATCCTCCAAGACAGCCAGTCCACCACAGTCATCCTACTATCGCTTCTGAAGGACAACCAACAAGGGTTTCTGCCAAGATGACTCGGGGCTAGGTGGACCCCCACAGAAAACGGGAGCAGCCGTAACTTGGGTTTCTTTCCAAATACCACTCTGGCCAGAAAAAGAAATACAGATGGAGATGTTTGCCTTCCACAGGCGCTTCCTCTCTCAACCGGACGGCCTTCAACAGTCGTTGTTTTCCCCACTCTCTTTGCTGCAATAAGCAATAAACGGAGGGAACAGATGGAAGGAGAAGCTCATCTTTCTTTCCTTCCCTCCTTTCTTTCTCCACTTTCTTTTTCTCTTTCTTTCTTCCCTTTCTTTTTCTTCTTTTTTTGCTCTCACTTTCTCCTTTTCTCTCTCCTTTCTCCTCTCTCTCTATCTCTGTCTCTGTCTCTCCCCCTCCTCTGTCTGTCTCTCTCTTTTCTCTCCTCTCTCTCTCTCTTCTCTCTCCATCTCTGTCTCTCTCTCCCCCTCCTCTGTCTGTCTCTCTCTTTTCTCTCCTCTCTCTCTCTCTTCTCTCTCCATCTCTGTCTCTCTCTCCTCCTCCTCTGTCTGTCTCTCTTTTCTCTCCTCTCCTTTCTCCTCTCTCTCTCTGTCTCTCTTTTCTCTCCTCTCCTTTCTCCCCCCCCATCTCTCTCTCACTCTCTCTCTGCTTGGCAGAGATTTCCTTGGGCTGCATGATCCACAAGATGACCAGTCTGGCTGATAAACCTGACTCCTGGGCTGCTCTTACTCACAACCGTGAAATCCTCGCGCGGCAAGTGTTTGGCCTCTAGATTATATATCGATGTATCGTTAATTTCTTTTTGTTTCCTGCTACAGTGTACAATGTGCTCAAGGTGAGAAAACGCGACTTTCTGGAACTACTCAGATTGATAAATTACATTTCTGTGCTTTGCCTCTTTCATGGTTGGTGACTTTCCAGCAAAGCAATTATCACTGTGGAATACATAATAGCCTAATTAATAACTATTGTCAGGTCAGCCTCAGCGCCGTGATTACACCTTAGCAAGCCAACCTTTTTTTTTTTTTAACATTTGGAGGCAAAAATATTATTACAATTGACTGGTAAAACTGTCAGACTGTCCTCTTCCCATGGGCGCTCCTATTTCTGATGTGGTGAGAGAGGCGATGTGTCAGAGGCGAGATGGCTCTTGATTTGAAATCAGAGGACCTGGGCTTGAATCACAATGTTGTTATTTCCTAGCTGTGTGACCTTGGGCAAGTCACTTCCTTCTCTCCTATGCTCAGTTTTCTCAGCTGTCAAATGAGAGGGATTTTTATGTATCATGGACTCCTCAGCAGTCTTGTGAAGCTGACAGATCCTTTTTCAGAAGGGAGTAGGTGCATCTGGTTGGTGCAGTAGATAACTGCACTGCATCAAGAGTCAGGAAGAGCTGGGTTCAAATCCAGCCTCGGACACTCACAAGTTGTGTGACTCTGGGCAAATTATTTAACCTCAGTTTCCTCATCTGTAAAATGGAGATAATAGTAGCTTCTCCCTCCCAGGAACATTATGAGGACAAAATGAGGTAATATTTGTAAAGAGCTTTGCAAACCTTAAAGCACTACATAAATGTTAGCCATTATTATGGTGCACAAAATAAAATACATAGGATTCCAAAGAAAATCGATTTTGTTGAAATACATTTAGGAAAAAGTTTTTAAAAAGTTCACAATCCTAGCCTAAGAGCTCCTATTCTAGAACAACTTGCAAGTGAGTATTCTCCTCAAAAGCAGATATTCATTGGGGGTTGAGTGTTTTTCTTTAAATATATAAACAAACATATAAGACATGATTAATTCAATAGTCCTCCCTCCCACTGCCACCAAAAAATTAGATAAGAAATGGAAAGAGCACTGAGTTTGGAGTCAGAAGAGTCTGCTTAACTCCTTCCCCATTACTCATACATGTGTACAATCTAGGTCATGTGACTTCACCTCCCTAGGCCTCAGTTTCCTTATTTGTAAAGTGAGAGGATTAGATTCTGGCCACTAAGGCTGCGTGTAGCTCTACAGCCATGATATTTTGCCCCTAGAAGAAAAATTTTAAGACAAGACACAAATGTTGACAATTAAAGGATTTAAAAGTTGAGATGGATCTCAATGGCCAGCTAATTCAACCCCTCTTGGTAGAGAATCCACACTCCAATACACTTAACAAGGTGGCCTCTAGCTTTTCTTGAAAAGTTGGGAGGGATGGGAATTTGGCGAACCATGAGGAGGGATTCTGGAAAAGGGGGAAAGAGGTCTTGGAAATTGTGGTGTAGGAAAGAGTAAGAATCATAAGAAACCTGGGTACAAATCCTCTCTATGACACTTCCTAGCCATGTGACCAAGGCTAAGTCTTTTAACCCTTTCTAATCTTTGGCTTCCTCCATCCACAAAATGGAGGAAGTTAATGGTCTTTATCCTACAGCATTGCTCTGATAGGCAAATAAAGCCATGCACAAAATGCTTTGTATATTTCTTTTTGGACCAGACCTGATTTTATCCATGCAGGGGAATGCCTGGTGAGGAAAATGACATCAGCCAATGGGGACTGCTGCTGCTCTATAATTTATAATCTCGGAGAGACGCTTAGGGCACTGGGAATATCAGTCACGTGTGTGGAATCCCACAGCCAGTATATGTCTGAGGTGAGGGTTGAACCCAGGTTGTTTTCACTCTGAAGCTAGCTCTCTTTCTCCTCTACTATATTACTTCTCACTATGTCAATATCAGCTGTGATGAGGATGATGCTGATGGTGGAAAGAGATGGCCATTGGCCTTTGTCCTTTGGTACAATCCAGAAAGCATCTATTATGTGCTAGGCACTGTGGTATGGGTTAGAGATACACAGACAAATAAAAAAACTGTGCCTACCCTCAGGCAGCTTCCATTTTACTGAGGAGGTTACAACACGTAACTGATCAGGGAGATTTAACATCAGAGCGGGAAGGCATTCCATTCTGGGAGACCTTTGAAAATAGCTTCAACCACTCTCCATCTGGAGTAATGTAGATGGACACTTGTCTGGAGGCAGGGGGTTGGACAAGATGACCTCTTTTAAAAAATTATGAATTTGTTTATTTGTTGTTCAGTCATTTCAGTTGTGTCTGACTTTTTATGACCCTATTTTGGATTTTCTTGGCAGAGATACTGGAGGGGCTTGCCATTTTCTTCTCCAGCTCATTTTCCAGATGAGGAAACTAAGGCAAACAGGGTGAAGTGACTTGCCCAGAGTCATAGAGCTAGGAAGTGTCCAAGGCTGTATTTGAACTCAGCTCTTCTTGACTGCAGGCCTGGTGCTATCCATTGTGCCAACTAGCTGCCCCAAATTTGTTTATAGTCATCAACAAAGATGGCTATTTCTATACAGAAAGGGCAGAAAAAGATTGCAAATGAAACTGTGAATCTACATAGGATGACCCTCTTCAAATCCTTCCAAGGATCTCTAAATATAGAGAGTGCTTTAGTTTTTTCTACATGCCTTCCAATTATTTTATCTTTCTAACATTCCTGTTGAGCAGCAACTTTTTCTTTTTTAAAGCAATAAAAATAAGAAAGGTCCGGGTTAGGGTCTTATCCAAGGTTATTTAGGAGGAAAGAAGGCCAGCCCCGACTAGAACCTCCTAATTGTTGTTCCAGCCCCATCCCCCCCTCCAATCCATCTCCAATTCAGCCAACATGCTTTCACAAATGCAGGTCTGACCAGGTTACTCAATAAACTCTATTGGCTCCCTACTGCCTCTAAGTCCTCTGTTTGGCCTTCCAAGTTCTTTATAACCTGGCCTCAGTCTACCCTTCCAGTCTCATTCTATATTATTCTCCTTGGAGCCCTATGGTAGATGAAGAGCATCATTGACCTTCATTCTACTCCACACACATGATGTCTCCTATCTCTCTCTCTCTCCCTCCCTCTCTCTCCCTCTCTTTCTCTCTCTCTCTCCCTGTCTCTACCCCATCTGTCCCTCTGTTAATCCCTCCCTCCCTTCTTTCCTCTCTCTCTCTCTCTCTCTCTCTCTCTCTCTCTCTCTCTCTCTCTCTCTCTCTCCTTTGGCTCTCTTCCATGCCTGAGATGAATTCTCCTTGTTCAGTGTCTTTTGGAATTCTTTGTTTCCTTCAAGTCTTAGCTCAAGCATCATCTTCTACATGAAGCTCTTTCTGGTCTGCCCTTCCCCACAGCTGCTAATACTCTCCCTCCTAAACTACCTGGTATTTTTTGTCTATACTTGGTATCCACTTTATGGTCTCGGCTGATAGAAAGTAAGCTCCTTGAGGGCAGGGACTACCCATCATTCATTTTTGTGTTCCTAGCACTTAGCAAAGTGCTTTGCACATAATAGGCTGCTGACTGAATGATCACTAGAACCCCTGGTGCCAACATTCATTCCAGCTTTTCCCCCCACTACCTAAGAGATTAGAATGTCACATTGTGACTCAGTTTCTGCAAAGCTCTGCTATGACAAGAGAGGTCAAAGGATGTCAAAAGGCAGGAAGAAAAGGGCCATATCAGGGATGATCAGCCTCTGTAGTCTTCAGAGAGATTTATTACTAATAAAAATAGCTTACATTCATATAGCACCTTAAGGTTTGCAAAGTGCTTTACAGACCTCCTAACAACCCTATGATTTAACTGCTATGACAGGTATCTGCTTTCTCATATTTTTTTGGCAAGGCAATAGGGGTTAAGTGACTTGCCCAGGGTCACACAGCTAGTATGTGTCAAGTGTCTGGTCTGAAATGGGATTTGAACTCAGGTCCTTCCGACTCCAGGGCTGGTGCTCTATCTACTGCGCCACCTAGCTGCCCCTGCCTTCCCATTTTCTAAAAATTAAATTTTATTTTTTCCATTATCAAGCATTCATTTTTTTCTTATTAGACTGTGAGTTCCTTGCAAGTCGGGATTGTGTTTTGCTGTTAACTGGATCCCCAGTGCACAGCAGAGTGCTTGGCACATTCGTTGTCGTTGTTGAGTTGTGTCTGACTCTCCATGACCCCATTTGGGATTTTCTTGGCAGAGATACTGGAGTGGTTTGCCATTTCCTTCTCCAGCTCATTTGATAGATGAAGAAACTGAGGCAAACTGGGTTAAGTGACTTGCCCAGGGTCAAACAGCTAGTAAGTGTCTGAGGCTGGAATTAAACTCAGAAAGATGAGTCATCCCTATTCGAGTCCCAGCACTCTATGCACTATGGCGCCACCTAGCTGCCCCTAGGTAGGAGGACCTGAGTTCAAATCTTGCCTCTGACACTTAATAGCTGTGTATCCCTGGGCAAATCACTTAATTTTCCTCAGCCTCAGTGTCCTCATTTGTAAAATAGGGAAAACAATAACCTTTACCACACATAGTGGCGGTAAGGATCAAAGAAGATAACATATATAAAGTTCTTTGCAAGTCTTAGGGCTCTGGAGAAATGAGAGCTGTTATTATTGCTTTACAAACTCAGCTCCAGAGACACAGCCTACGTCAGCCTTTCCTGATCTCCCCAGCTGTTGGTGCACATCCATTGAAAGGACTCTGTATTTTAAGATTGTGGATCTAGAGCTGGAAGGGCCCTTAGAAACCAGATCATCTGCCCCTTCCCCCATTTTACAGATAAGGACACTGAGACCCAGAGAAGTTGTGATTTGCCCAAGGCCCCACAAAATAGAGAGTATCCAAGCCAAGATTCGAACCCAGGACCACTGCCTCCAATTCCACCACACTTTCCACTATACCACATGATCTCTTCGTATACTTTTTATATATTTCATATTTGCTTATCTGTATTATTTCTGCTAGTAGAATGTAAGCTCCCTGAGGGGAGGGGCTATTTCATTTATATTTTTTATTCTCTAGCACCTGGCTCAGTATCTGGCATACAGTAGGTGCATAATAAATGCTTCTTGAATGGATGAATGAGAAGTTCACTTCTCACAAAGCACATCATTTTTTTCAGGGGGCATTCAGGAGGCTGATTAACTTCTTGATCCACACCAACCCTAACCTATCCAGAATAAAGCTATTGGCCAGCTCTCCTTAGGAAGTCCAGAGAAGGTGCAGTTGGATGGTGCAGCGGATAGAGTGCCATGCCTGGAGGCAGGCCGACTCATCTCCCTGAGTTCAAATCCCGCCTCAGACACCTACTAGCTGTGTGACCCTGGGCAAGTCAAACTCTGCCTCACTTTCCCTAGATATAAAATGAGCTGGAGAAGGAAATGGCAAACCACTCCAGTATCTCTGCCAAGAAAACCCCAAATGGGGCCATGGAGAGGTGGGCATGATTGAAAAAGGACTGAACAACATTAGACAGCTAATAAATCTGGACAGTTCAATATCAGCCTTCATCTGTTAGAACCTTGGCCCTTATCTATCTAAAGAGAGTTTTACGAATACCTTTGGCTTTTGACAAAACTATCGGTTCCTTCTATTTCCCCACTCCTATCCTGTTCCACATAGGAATTTACCTATAACTAAGAAAACCAATACTTTTAAAATCCCTCTGTGCAGAGACCTTATCTGATAGCGCAAACAGCATTCAGCACCTATAGCCCCCCCCCTTTCTCCTAAGAAGAGAAAAGTACATATTGAGTCCTGTGCGGTTTCTCTTTCCTGCCCTAGTCCATACTCAGATTTAATGCCTCGGTTTTAAATTTGGATCTTATTATTTTTTTTTTATCATCTGTTCCTCCAATTTCTGATCTCGGCTTTGTTTTCTCCTTTCCTCCTCTTCACCTGGGACGCCTCCTCAGTCTTTTGCCCTCTTTCCCAGTGCTCATGAGATCATGGGATTTAGAATCCTAAGAGACCGCAGAGGTCATCTAGTCTAGGGGTACTTAACCCCAAGGCATCTGTGGATAGATTCCAGGGGGTTAGTAAATTTGGAAGGGAAAAATGACATCTTAATTTTTCTCTATCTCTAACTGAAATTTGTCATTACTTCGATTATTTAAAACCATTACTCTGAGGATGGGCACATAGGTTTCACCAAATTGCCAAAGGAGTCCCTGTTACAAAGACATTTAAGGACCCTGCCCTAGTCCAACCCTCAGTACCTCAGAGGGGAGAAATAACCGTCACCAAGGTCCTACAGGAAAGAAGTATCAAGGTCTGGATTTGAATTCAGGCCTCTGGATTCTAAATCTTATGGTCTGTCCATCAATGTCCAGGGATATCCTCCAGGTGGCCCCCCATCTATGTGGTCTATGGGGAACGGGAATCCTCCAACACTTTTGATATAGCCACAAGTCACTGGCTTTCAGAATGTGGCATCCAAGCCAGCTGACTCTGGGAACTGGCATCTGACTGATCTCAGTCTCTGATGGTCACCACTGCTATCCTGTTTTATGTATTTTAATTAAATGTTATCATTTTGTTCTTGTGCCCTAGGGTGATTTGATTATAAGGGCCATGAGTTTATAAGCCAGAGAGAGAAAATAAATATAGGGCTGCCATCCAACATTGTCTGGGCTCAGCTAAGGAAGATGGCGGCTAAGTAAAGCATAGAAGAGGATTTCAATAGGAATCACTGTAAATCTGTGACTTAGTCCATGGTCTACTTACCTCCCCATATTACAAAGAAGCAAACTAAGGCTCAGAAAGTCTCACCAATGAGCTGGAGAACATACAGAGAACAACCAGGATGGTGATGAGCCTTGAGGTCAAGTCACATGAGGTTTAGACTGTGAGCTCTTTGAGGGCAGGGACTGTCTTTTATTTTTCTTTGTATTCCTAGCACTTAGCGCAGTGCCTGGCACACAGTAGGTGCTTAATAAGTATTGATTGACCAACTGATGAAATGAGGATTTTTTAGACTGGAGAAGAGAAGACATGGGGGATGGCACCATGGAAGGAGGATTGGCATGATAGCTGGTGGGACGTCTCCTGGGGAAAGAGAAACTGGGATGCTACTAGTCAGTGCGAAGAAGGCTAAACTTGGATCCCATAGACTGGCTCTGTTATTTAATACCTGTGTGACACTGAGAAAGTCATTTGACCTCTTTGGGATTCAGTTTCCTCATCTATAAAATGAGGGGTTGGACTCATATGACCACCAAGGTCTCATGATTCTAAAGCAAGCCCTTTTGAAAAATCTGGAAGGGGGGAAAGAGAAAGAAGAAAGAAAGAGAGAGAGAGAGAGAGAGAGAGAGAGAGAGAGAGAGAGAGAGAGAGAGAAGAGAGAGAGAGAGAAAGGAGGAGGAGATGATGAAGGAAGAAGGAAGAAGAGGAAGAGGAGGAGGAGGAAGAGAGGAGAGGGAGGCAGAGAGAGACAGAGACAGAGACATAGAGAGAGATGAGAAGGGAAAGGAAGGAGGAGAAGAGAATAGAAAATTTATTTGTGTGACCTCTTCATTTTACAGATGAGAAGCTAAGGTCTAGAAAGTTTATGTGACTTGCTTAGGGTCTACAAAAACTCAACAGTAGAGCTGGGTTTCAAATCCAGGTCACAGGCTCACAGGAGAGAATTGATTTAGAGTTAGAAGGCCATCTAGCCCAATCCCCTGAATTCTATATGGGTAATAGAGTATATATGTAATCATATTCGTACATGTATAATTATATATGTAAACATAAGATAGGTTCCATTGGGCTTGGAATCAGGAAGATCTGAGTTAACATTTTGCTTCAGATACTTTTCTAGCTGTGTGACTGTGGGCAACTCATGTCACCTTGTTTGCCTTAGTTTCCTCATTTGTAAAATGAGCTAGAGAAGAAAATGGCAAACCATTCCAGTATCTCTGCCTAGAAAACCCCAAATGAAGTCATAAGGAGTCAGATATAACCGAAACAATTCAACAACAAAAACATAATTATATGTAATTATATGTGTATGAATAATTATATGTATGTACATGTAATATTTTATAATAATGTCAATATAGTAACATTATAGCCTGTAACTAAAAATGAGTCTTTTGACAATATCCCTGACAAGCCACTGTCTATTCTTCACTTGGGTATCTCCAGTAAGGGTGAATTCACCACTTGTCAATGTAGCTCATTCCACTTTTGGACAGCCGTAATTATCAGGAAATTGTTCTGCATGATGGTGGACTGATTAAATCCACAAGCATTTATCAAGCACTTACTTAGTTCTGACACTTGAACTGGTTACTGGGGATATGTGCATGAAAAACAGAACAGTTTTTGCCTTCAAAAAGCTTACATTCTGCTAGTGGAGACAACACATACATATATATTTGTACATATATAGGTATGTATTATACCAAGTAAATGGGGCAGCTGGGTGGCACAGTGGATAGAGCACCAACTTGAAGTCAGGAAGATTCAATTACCTGAGTTCAAATCTGGCCTCAGACACTTCCTAGCTGTGTGACTCTGGGTAAGTCATTTCACCCTGTTTGCCTCAGTTTTCTCATCGTCAAATGAGCTGGAGAAGGAAATGGAAAACCACTCCAGTATCTCTGACCAGGAAACCCCAAATGGGGTCATGTAGAGTTGGACGTGGCTGAAATGACTGAACAATAAAACATCGCGTAGATGGAAGATGACTCCAGAGGGAAAGTCACCAGCATCTCATGCTAAAACCTGGCTCTCTGCAGTTCCTGCTCATAGTTCTGCCCTCTAGGGCCAAGCAGAAAAAAGCTGAGCCAGCTTCCACACCGGCCACTCAGATACTCGAAGGCAGCTCCCATGCACCACCTGAGCCATCTCTTCTTCAGGCTAAGCACCCCCAGTGCTTCTAAATCATCTTCATACAAACTAGATTCCAGTCTACCTCACCACAGCAAGGGGGTCACTTTTTTGAGGTGCCTCTAGTTTGTTAATGTCCCTGAAAATGTGGCCCTCAAATACTCCATCATAGTCTCGTAATGAGGCAGAGGAAAGGAAACACTAGAAAGAGGTTGTGTGACTTTAAAGGAAATATAATGGCACGATCACCACCTCTTTGGCTCTGGTCAAGTCACTTTCCCCTTAGAGGCTCAGTTTCCTTCTCTATAAAAACAAAAGCATTAAACTAGATAGTTTCTGACATCTCTTCTAGGTCTGTGATTCTATAATCTGAGTTCAAATCCTGCCTCTGATGCTTACTATGTGACTTTGGTCAAGCCATTTCCCTTCTCTGAGACTCAGTTTCCTCATCTGTCAAATGAAGAGGGGGTGGACTAGATGGCCCTTGAGATCCCTTCAGGGACCACCTTGCAGTCATTCTGTCCAGCACACTGTGTGTGCCCAAGTACAAGAAGAGAAGTGGACAGATTTGGGGCCTTGGTGCGAGGCTAAGCAAAAGAGCCGGGTCGGTGATGGAGCTGTGGGAGGGTGCTGCCTGTGGTTCCATGGCTGTATCAGGCAGCCTGTGAGCAGGTGGGCCAAGCAGAAGTGGGTGGGGCTGGGGAGGGGGAGGGAGTCAGCCCACCATGCTGGGCACCTGAGGAGCTGCAATATTGCAGGGCCTCAGGGCTGCTAGCACCAGACACAGAAGGTGTGGAAAGCACTGGCGGGGTTTCTAGACAAGAAAATATTGATGGGAAGCCAGAGTGAACAGGCAGGAACAGAGAGGGGACAGAGGAAGAGAGGGGGGAGGGAGAAAGAGAAGAAGAGGGGAGAGAGAGAGGAGGGAAGAGGGAGAGAGATGGAATGAAGGATGGAAGGGAGAGACAGATACAGAGGGAGGGGAGAAAGAAGAGAGAGAAGGAGGAAGAGAAAGAGGAGGGAGAGATGGAAGGGGGAGATATATGGAGAGAGGGGAGAAAGAAAGAGAGAGTTGGAGGCAGAGAGAGAGGAGGGACAGATGGAGGAAAGAGAGAGGGAGACAGAGAGACACACACACAGAGGGAGACAGAGACAGAGAGGAGTCAGCAGGCGGAGAAGAGTGGCAAAGATATGAGGAAGTGACGCAGCCCTGCAGGGAATTCTTGTTAATGCAGACTCCTGGAAAACCTGGGAAACAAAAGTGGACCTAAAAACTGCCTTATCCCTAGAAAAGTGTCAAACACTGAGCCAGGATTTTTAAAGGCGGGAGGGAGGGACCTTAAAGATGTGGCACAGAGGAAAGAGTATTGGCTTTGAAATCAAAGAACCTGGCTGCAAATCCTGCTTCTTATGCTTGCTACTTGTAAGACCTTGGGCAAGTCTCTCAGCCTTCTTGGGCCTCAGTTTCCCCATCTGTCAAATGTAGAAGTTAGACTGGAAGGCCTTAAGTGCCTGCTGGATCTAAATCTATGCTCTCCTCCCCTTCCCCCCTTGACTCTATATTACAAAGAAGGAAGCTAAGGTTTATAAGATGGAAACCATTTGGAACAGGGTGACCAGGGAAGGTGTTCAAAGAGCCTGGAGATCATATGAAGACATGAGGCTGTTTGCTCTAGAGAAGAGAAGCCAAAGACACAGTGCAGCATGGCAGACTGGTATTGGGTCAGTGGATCTGAAGTGCAACCTCCCCCTAATGCTCACAAAGGTGTGACCCTGGGCAAGTCCATGAAGCCTGGGCCTGTGTTTCTCCTCTGTAAGGGGGGTGGAAATTGGCCTAGCAAGTTTCAGAGGTTTTGTCTGGCTCTATCTCCACCCTCCCATGGCCTGGAAGCAGCTTCACACACTCAAAGGTCTTTTACAGGAAAGAAGGATTAGCTTGGTTCAGTCTGGTCCCAGAGGGCACAGTGAGGAACAGCCGAGGGAGACTGCTTTGGGCTGGAGGCCTGGAAGAGATTCTTAACAATCGGCATTGTTTCCTAGTGCTAGGGGCTGCCTTGAGAGGCAGTGGGGGCTTTCTCTCTCATTAGAATCCTTCACTTAATGATTGGCTCCCTATTTGCTGGGCACCTCACAGAAAGGATTCTTGTCCAGTCATTAGCCTCTGAGGTCTCTTCCATTTCTGAGGCTCAGACCAATTCTCTTTCACATAGCTCTCATTTGGAGGAAGTTTTTTCCTGAATGACGCCTAAATTTGTCTCTTTGCAACTTCTGCTCACTGCTCCAGGGACAAATAGGAAAAGGTTAATTCCTCTTCCATAAGATAGTCCTTCAAATACTTGAAAACAGCCTTCAGGCCCCTCTCCCAGCCCCCATTTTCCTTCTCCAGGCTAAATATCTCTAGTTCTTTCAAATGCTCCTCTATCCTAATCTCTAAGCCCCTCGCCATCCTGGTTGACCCCCCTCCATCCTACCAATGACCTTCCTCAAATATGGCTCCTAGAACTGAACAGATATGCTTTGACCAGGAAAGAGAAGAGTGAGAAGTTCTCTTGCCTTCTAGTCCTGAACCCCATGCATTGCAATGCAGCCTAAGTTCACATTAGCATTCTTGGTTGCCAAATTATGCTGTTGGCTCATAATGAGCTTGTGGTGCACTAAAATCTTCAGATCTTTTTTTCAGATGATCCGATGCCTAGCCATGCCCTCCTTTCCCCAATATTAAACTTCTGAAAGCTTATTTTTAATCCAAGTATAAGATTTCACACTGATCTCTATTATATTTCATTTTATTATGTTTCCCTTAATGTTCTAGCCTGTTGAAAACTTTTGGAATCCTGACTCTTCAATTTGCTAGCTCTCCCTTCCTGCTTGGTGTCATTTGCAAATTTGACAAGCTTGCCATTTATGTCTTTATCCAAAGCACTAATAAAAATGTTAACTAGCACAGATTCCTGGGGCACTTCACCAGAGACCTCTTTCTAAGGGGACAAAGAACCATGAATGGCTACTTTTTTGGGTCTAGCCAGTCAACCAGTGCAAAAGCCACTTAATATTTACTGCTGTCCTGCTCATACCTCTCCATCGTCTCCAGAAGATTAGCACAAAAAATGTTGTGAAATTATTGCTGAAATGGAGGAAAATTGATTGGGGATCAGGAGTGAGGAAGGGAACAGATATTTGCCAGGCAGTGTGCTAAGTGCTTTACAAATATTACTTCATTTGATCCTCACAACAACCCTGGGAGGTAGTTGCTAATATTACCCCACTTTACAGATGAGGAGACTGAGGTACACAGAGGTTAAGTGACTTGCTCAGGGTCACACATCAAGTATAGGCATTTGAGTTCAGGCTTTCCTGAATCCAGACCCAGCCCTCTATCCACCATACCATCTAGCTATCTCTAAAACTGTAGCTAAATAACCCCCATGATCTACCAGTCTACTAAGCCTAGAAAAAAAAAATGACCTGCTCTGGCTGATGCCAGTCTGGCTCTTTTGGGATCATGGCTTCCTTTTCTAAATGAAGAATTCCTTTTCACCATCCCTTTGATAACTGATTGTATAATTTTACGAGGAAATGACATCAAGCTCACTGAAGAATCATTTGTATGTTCCATTAGCTCCCTTTAAAGAAACTGGGACATTCACCCTTATCTCAGTTTCTCCCTTTGTAAATTAAAGTTATATTTGATAACCTCCCAGCTTCTTTGAAGCTGAAAAATCCTACGGTCCTATGAACCTGCTCCCCGCCTTCCCATAGTCCTTCAAGCAACAGTTCGAGTCCCACCTTTTCTTTGAAACTTTCCGTGTCTAGCCTAAGGCTATACTAGCTGACTCTCCTTTTTCTTAATTCTGTTAGGAAGGTAGAAAAGTCAAAACTTGGCCAATAGGTTGAACACCAGGAGACAAGCAAGAATGAGGAGTTGAGTACGACCCAGTCTGGGCTATTTGGAGCTTTGTGGTACAATGGACAGCGCCCACAGATTCCTTTGGATTCTACTCGAGACAAACTCTTCTAAATCAATAATCCAAATCAGGCCCCTATTTCAACAAAACTCTCCATTATAATATTCCCTAAAATTGATCATCCCCCCTTTTTCTTGAATACTCAGAGTGAGAGGGTAACACCAGCTCTTAAGGCAACATTCCACTTTTGGACTGTTCTGAATGGGAGGAATTTTTCACTTAAATAGGGCAGCAATCTGCCTGTTTGCAACTTCTATCCATCACTTCCAGTTCTGCCTTCTGGGGCTGAGCAGAAAAAGCCTAGTTCTTTGTAGGGGACTCAGAGGCAGCTAGGTAATTTAGTGGAGAGACTGCCATTGGAGGTCAGAAGACCTGATTTGAAATCCTGCCTCAGACAGCTAGGTAACTTGGGGGAATAGAGTGCTGGGTCTGGAGCCAGGAAAACCTGAGTTCAAATCCTGCCTCAGATACTTACTAGCTGTTTGACTCTGGGCAATCATTGAACTTCTTCCTGCCTGTATCAATTTCCTCATCTGTAAAATGGGGATAATGTTAGCATCCACTCTCTCAGGTTGTTGTGAAGATCAAATGTGATATTGTAAAATGCTTAACAGTGTTTGAAAAACAGTAGGTGCTTAATAAATGACCTCTTTGTTGTCTTACTAACTGCGGAATCCTAGGCAAGTCATTTAGCTGCTCTCAACATCAGTTTTTCCATTTGTAAAATGGGGATTACAGTACCTACTTTCAGGACCAAGTGAGAATACACACACACACACACACGCACACACACACACACACACACACAGAGCACCTTAAAGTACTTTGTTGTTGTTGTTGTCATTATCATCATCACTATTATAACTGTTATTAATATCCAAGTCCAAATCTGGCCTCAGACACTTATTAGCTGTGTGACCCTAAGAAAGTCATTTAACCTCCACTTGCCTCAGTTTCCCCATCTGTAAAATGGGGATAACAATCTCCAGGGTTTCCTACTTCCCAGGGTTTTTGTGAGGATCAAATGAGATAAAAATTGTCAAGTGCTTAGCACAGTAGCACATAGTAGGTGCTATATAAATGTTAGCTATGATGATGATGATGATGATAATGACGATCATGATGATGATGGTTCTTATTCTACACAAAAGCCATTGAAGTTCTGAAGGCAGCCAACCTTCTCTTCTTTTCTTTTCTCTTCATTAAATATCCCCAATTTCTTCAGCCAGTGCTCACAGGGCACGCCCAGAAATCCCGTCACCATTCTGGTCTCCTTCCTATGGATGCTCTCCATCTTACCAATGTTCTTCTTAAAATGTGGTGCCTAGAAGTGAGCACAAGGCTCAGAATCATTCTTAGCAGGGCAGAGGAAAGTAAACCATAACCTCCTCCTTCCTGGATACTTTGCCTCTCTCAATTCGGCTTCCCATCTGACTTCTTAACCTCCACCTCTCACCACTGACTCATAATAATCCTGTTGTCCACTCAAACCCCCAACTTACTCTCTCTTTTCCCGTGACTACACGTCTTCTCCTTTTCAGGCAGACTAGAAGGTCATGTTATGAATTTCTTGAGTCCTAGGGCAAGCTTCTGGGGGGGGGGTTGTTTCTGTAGCCACAGACTTCCTGCCCTTCCATCCCATCTCCTTGGAGATGGTGGGATGCCATGGCGCCCCATCCCACACCAAGCAAGGGCTGGGAGATGGATGATTTCAACAGGCAGTCTTATCTTCACCCAGCTGGCCTCCCCACAGCATTTCATAATCCAGTCCATTAAAAGGCTTGTAAATTTTCATACTCGAAAGCCGAACATGAAGTCACTGCAGACTAATTGCTGTTCAATGCGTCTGCTGTTACCTCGCGTACCCGGGAGTTATCATTCTTCCCAGAGCTGTGTGGGCCCAGACCCATTCCTCTGAAGGCAGCGAGCTTACAACGCTTTCACAAGGCCAAGAAGCAATTCATGTCAGAAAGATCAATAATATAAAAATAAAGTATGAGAATTCTAGTTAAAGAATATGTCATATACGCATGTGGTGCACGTCCATGATTCTGAGATTAAAAAAATCCATCAATAGCGTTCTTTAGATGATGTTATTTCTAATGAGAAGAACCCGGGACTGCCGCAAATAAGTGCTTAGCTGAAAAAAAGATGTATTAATAATTTACTTTAGAAAGCGTCAGATACTGCTCGAAAGAAAATTGCCGCTGGTTCTTAATTTGGTTGTAATGCCCAATGACAAGCTCAACGAGGCTTTGGTGCTACGGCCTGTGCTAAAGACCAAAGGAGTCTGCGTCTCCTTCAGAAGTTCTGCCTTCCTTTCTCACTGTGTGGTGCTGCCTGGCAGGGTGGGTTCGGGTCGATGGGTCTGGGTTACAGTCAAAGAATAAGGAGGCGATTTTTGTCGTGGTTGAATCATTTCAGTCGCGACTAACTTTTCGTGATCCTATTTGGGGTTTTCTTGGCAGAGACACCAGAGTGGGTTGCATTTCCTTCTCCAGCTCATTTGACAGATGAGGAGACCGAAGCAAACAGGGTGAATGACTTGCCCAGGGTCACATGGCTAGTAAGTGTCTGAGGCTGGATTTGAACTCAGGTCTTCATGACTTCACGCTCCTACCTAACTGCCACTTTCTGGTTGCCATATGGAAGAAAGTTGAGACCTCTTTGGCTTGGCTCCAACGAACCAAGAAGAAGGATGGGAGTTGTAGGGACAAATTGATAGGCTTGATTAAGGAGAAAATTTCTAAGAGTGAGAACCATCCCAAATTGGAACAGGACGCCTCAGGAACTAACAACAACAACGACTAGGATTTCTATAGCGCTTTAGGGTGTGAAGAGCATTTCACAATTACTATCTCATCCGATCCTTCCTGACAACCCTACGAGATAGATGCTGCTATTATCCCTGTATTTGCGCAGGATCATACAGGTAGGAAGTGTCTGAGGTTGGATACGAACTCAGATCTTTCTGATTCCTACCTACCGCATCACCTAGCCGCAACATTAAGGTCTGCCAAGTGCTTCACAAATATCATGTCAATCTGATTCTCACAACAACCCCAAGACGTAGTTGCTGTTATTATCCCCATTTTACAGATGAGGAAACCAAGGCAGACCAAGGCTAAATGACTTGCCCAGGGCCACACAGCTAATAAGTTTCTATGGCTGGATTTGAACTCAGGTCTTCCTGACTCCAGGTCCAGTGCTCTAGCCACTGTGCTACTCAGCTGTCTGATCAGCTTTCCATCACTGGAGTTCTTTAAGCTGCAGTTGGATGACCACTGTCAGGGAAATTACAGAAGAGATTCTTCTGCAGGTAGATAGGGAACAATGTGCTGGCCTTGGAGGGAGAAGACTCGGAAGGGAATCTCAGATCTGCCACTTCCTTTTCTTGTACCTCAGTTTCCTCATTTGTAAAATGAGGCACTTGGGTCAAGTGGTCTTTAAAGCCCCTTCCAGTTCTAAATCTGATGATCCTCAGTAATGGTGAGTCAGATGTTTTATTTATGACTCTCTTTAAAGATTGGGGAGAAAAGGAGAAAAAAATGAGAAAGATCTCGCCTATTTATATTCAGTCCATATACACATGGAAGAGCAAATATAAAAAGGTGCACTTGATCTTTTGTGCATACAGGGAAGTGGTGTGTGTGTGTGTGTGTGTCATTGTATGTAAGTGATTATGTGTGTGATTGTTTATCTGTGCATATGCATGTGATTATGTGTCTGGTTGTATATGTGTTATGTATGTATGAGTGTGGTTGTATGTATGTAATAGTATGTATGTGGTATGATTATATGTGTGTAGGAATGATTGTATACGTGATTATGTGTGTGATTGTATATCTCTGTGTATATGTGATTATATGTGTGTGATTGTGATCTACGTGTATGTGTGATTATATGTGTGTATGTGTGTGCGAGTGACTGTATGTATGTGATTTTGTATGTGTGTGTGTGTGTGTGTGTGTATGTGTGTGTGTGTGTGTGTGTATGCATTTAGAGTGGGTGAGGCAGGGCAGTAGAGATGGAGAAGAGATTTCTGCTTATTGGATCCAATCTAATCTTATCTGAGAATCATTTACTAAGCCCCCACTTTCTTCCTCTCCAGGCCACCCTCCTTCTTTGGACTTTCTCTACACCCTGCCTCCACCTTTTGGTGTCATTTTATGTGTCATTTACCCCTTTAGAATGTAAGCTCTTGAAGGCAGTGACTAGTTCCTTCTGCTTGCATTTGTATCCCCAGAACTGAGTACAGAGCCTGAGTGCAGCTCAACATTGTAAGCTTGCTGACTTGCTGACTATTATGAAGAGAGGAAACAAATATTTATTAAGTGCCTACTATATGCCCAGCTGGGCAGTTAGGTGGCACAGTGGACAGAACACCAGGTTTGGCATCAGGAGGACCTGTGTGCAAATCTGGCCTCAGATACTTCTCAGCTGTGTGACTCTGGGCAAGTCATTTCATCTTGTTTGCCTCAGTTTCCTCATCTGTAAACTGAACTGGAGAAGGAAATGGCAAACCATCCTAGTACCTTTGCCAAGAAAATCTCAAATGGGGTCACAAAGAGTTGGATATGACTGAAAACATCTGAACAACAATAAAAATGTGTCCAGTACTATGCTATATGCTTTACAAATATTTTCTCAGTCAGTCCTTACATACAAGTCTGTTACATACAACAATCTTGTCAAGTGTAATTCCATTACTTTGTTTTGCTTATGGATCATTAAAATATTCATAACCATCAACTAGCAGAAGGGGAGAGAATCCAGAATTAAACTTTGGCAACTTGGTCTCAACTGGAGTATCAGTGGCTCCCCACTAGCTGCCAGATAAAGATAAAAAACCTTCAGCTTGGCCTTCAAGGCCCTCAATAATCTGGTCCCAGCTCACCTTTCCATGCTTTCCTCATATTAGATTGCTTGTTGTTTTCCCCATTAGACTGTAAACTACTTGAGGGCAAGGACTGTTTTTTGCCTCTCGTATCCCTAGCTCTTGGCATAGTGCCTGGCACCTAGTCAGCACTTCATAAATGTTTATTGATTGATTGATTAGTCCTTCATCACTTCAACAAAACTACTCCACTACTCCAGCCCCAGCCCAATCTGGTTATTGATTAATGATATCCTCCATACCAGAGATGTGCTCCATCCCAATTCTGTTTGTTAAAATCTTTCAAGGCCCAACTCAGATACACATGACCTCCTTTCCACCCTGAGCTAATGGTCATCTCTTTCCCCCAACTCTCCACCTATCCCCCATCTTCTAGTAACACTTTGGAATTATTCTTTTACGTTCATCATAGGATTTTAAGCTGAGAGGAACCTCAAAAACTATTTAATCTAATCTACTCATTTTATACATTAAGAAACTGAGGCCCAGAAAAGTCAACCGACTTGCCTATGGTCAGTAGTAAGTGGAAGTGTCAGGATTTGAACCCAGGATCTCTGCTTCCAAATCTAGCTCTCTTTCCACCATACCATGAGGAAACTGAGACTTGAGCAAAGTGTGTGTGTGTGTGTGTGTGTGTGTGTGTGTGTGTGTGTCTGTGTGTCTGTGTGTGTGAAGTGACTTACCTAAGGTTACACAGGTTGTAAGTAGCAAATATGGAATTTGAAACCAGGTCCCCTGGATCCAAATCATTAGTCAATTAACCTATCAAGAGGTTTTTAAGTGTTTGGGGTTGGATTGAATGGAATTGCTCCTCACTCCACGAGGCTCTTGCATAAAATATTAAGCTGGTTTCTGGAAGCATTTTTATGTGGCCTCAGGAAAGGAAAGTGAGGACACCATCTCTCCTTACCCAGGCTTCTTGAAGAATGTCTGGTGGTGAGGAAACCACACTGGCCTCTAATCCTTGCCCTCATCAGTCAGTGTCCCCTATGATTGCTGAGTCAAAGAAAGCTGGGGAGGAGCAAGATTGGACATTCATTGATTGATAGCTCGTCTTCTAAGGATGACTCACACCCACCAGAGGAGGGCAGCAGGCTAGACACAACAATCATTCATAGGATTCTCACTCAAGAGCTGGAAGAAACCTCAGGAACCGGATGATCAAGTTCAGCTTTTCTATTTTACAACTGAGGACCAGGTGGGTAAAGCATTTTGCCAAAGTTAGGATTTGAATCCAGTTCCTTTGAGCTCAGAAGCTAATACAATTTCTACCACACCACAACTCTCTGGTTTTGCAAATGAAGAAAATGAGACTCAGAATGGTGAACTACTTGCCTCATCTCACACAGGTACTATGGATCAGAGGGGAAACTGGAGTCCAGGAAAGGAGAGAAGGAAGAAAGGGAAAGAAAGAGAGAGAAAGAGAAAAAGGAAGGAAGGGAGGAAAAAAGAAAGGGGAAGGGAGGGAGAGATGAAAAAGGAAATAAGAAAGAAAGAAATTAAGGAAGTGAGGGAGGATGGAATAAGAGAAGGAAGTAAAGGAAGGAAGAAAGAAGGAAAGAAAAAAGAAAGGAAGGAAAGAAGGGAAAAGGGATAGAGAGAAAGAAAGAAGGAGGGAGGGAAAGAAATGAAGGAAAGAAATTGAGGAAGGAAGGGAGAGAGGAAGGAAAAAAGAGGAAAGGAAGGGATAAAGAGAAAGAAAGAAGGAGGGAAAGAAATAAAGGAAGGAAGGAAGGAAGGGAAGAAGGGAGGAGGGAGGAAGGAAAGAAAGAAGGAAATGGAGGGAAGAAGCAAAGGAGGGAGAGAAGAAAGAAATAAAGAAAAGAAAAAGAAAGGCAGGCAGGAAAGCCTCCCCAGCACTTATTAAGTGCCTACTATTTGCCAGGTGCTCTGCTAAATTCTTCAGCTGCAAAGATGAAAGTAAGAAAGGCTGACAGGAGAAGAGGGTCAGCCACCAGGGTCTGGCAATGTCCCACGTATAAATCAAAGGAAAAAAGGAGCCAAGAGGTCTAATCAAAATCTAGTTTTGGGGGAGAAAAGTAAATCTAGCACAGCTGAAAGAGCAAATAATTAAAAAAGGAAGGAAAAACTCCACCTTGTAATTAGATTTTAATTCAAAGAGAGAGCAAGAATCCTGTTGCTATCTATATGCATCATGGAAACAACTTAGAGGAAACCCCCTCCAAACCCGACCTTGAAACCCACTGAGCAGCATTTCAGCTGTGGGCTCATTGCTGGGGGCGGGGGAAATGATGCGTAATTCTGAGGATGACCTACCAAGAGTTCCTAGCAGCTTTTCTGGGAAAACACTGGCCCAATCAGGGAATGGCTATGCCTCAAGCCTAAGTGTTATTGCTTTAGGTGTCCTGTCCCTTCCTTCCTTCCTTCCTTTCCCACAATACCCATCAGGGACCCCAGACATTCATCCTATAGAGTGCCAAGATCCCACTATCGGCTAATAGGAAACATGTGGGCATATGGCCAGAGAACCCTGGGTCCCTGGGCCCCTGGGCACAGAGATTTCTCCCCTTCCTCACCCAGGAAAAAGGATACATTTGTGCCCACCAGAGAAACAGAAAGAGAGCTGGATTTGGAAGTGGAAGAACTGGGTTCAAATCTCAGCTGCGCCTTGTGACCTTGGCTAAGTTATTTCCCTGCTCTGGGCTCCAGGTTCTGTCAAAGTTGGGGCTTGGACAAGATGGTCTCTCCAGTCCCTTTCAGCTCTAAATCAAGGCTCTGATGGCCCAGGGTTGGATTTTAGCTGTTATTCTTGCTCTCTGTGTGACCTTGGACTAATCACTTTAATCAATCAATATTTATTAAGCTCCTACTGTGTGCCAGGCACTGTGCTAAGCACCAGGGATACAAAAAAAGGCAAAAGACAATCCTTGCCTTCAGGGAGCTTGCAAGTGTAATGTGGGGGAGGGGAACAATAACATGTAAGCAAATATATACAAAGCAAGCTAAATAAAGGATGAACGGGAAATAATTAAAAGAAGGAAGGCAATGGAATAAAAAGGGGTTAAGGAAGCCTTCCTGTAGGAGGTGGTATTTTAAGGAGGTGGGCCTTGAAGGAAGCCAGGGAGGTCAATAGTCAAACTGAGGAAGGAGAGCATTCCAGGCATGGGGGACAGCCAGAGAGAATACCATAGAGCCTGGACCTCAGTTTCCTTATCTGTAAAACGAAGGTTAGATTTGATAAGATCTAAAGTTTTTTCTTTCTTCAGATGCTATTATATCTCTAAGAATACTGAGCAAATGCTCAGCTAGTTGCTTCTTGGCAGAGTCCCCAACTTGGGCCTTACTTTTACCGAAGAGAAGAGAATTCCTGGTTCTTCTCAAAGGCAAGAACTGTCTCACTTTTATTTGTGTCCCTGACTCCTGGCACAATGTCCAGTACACAGCAGGCACTTAATAAATGCCTGCCGACTGATGTATTGGTTTTCTTAAAAAATAAATTGTAATTGACACCTTTTTACATCATTGACATTTCCCAATGCATACTTCCCTGACAAGAGCCATCCCTTATAATAACTTTAAAAAAGGGGAAAAATTCAGCAAAAAACCAATCAACACAGAAATGTCTGAGTTAAATAAAGTGTTCCATACCCATAGCCCCCTACCTCTGCAAATACGTAGTGGGAGATGCTGTGTTATAGTTCTTTGGGGCCAAGCTTGGTCGTTATGATTTTACTGAGTTCAGTTTTGATTATTTCGTTGTGGTCATTCTTTCCATTTGTTTGGATGGGATAAGGCCAGTGAACTCTCCTTGCACCTAGAATTTGTTATGATTTGTTTAGCCCATAAGAATGTTATTTAAAGGAGCGGCAGGTGCAAGGTATAAAGCAAAACTGAGCAAGGCATAGAAGACATCAGGCTGAATGCAAACAAGAGTTTCAGTGAGATGGAAGAACACATCCCACATGTGGAGCTCTATGTAGAGATGGTAGGGTCGAGTGTGAAGGGTACTGATCGCAGAGTCCAAAGACCTAGTTCCAAGTCTTGGCTTTAACTTATCAGTTATTCTTTGTGCATGGTCAAATCACATAACCATGGGGGATAATAATATTCAAACTTCTTCCCTCCAAGACTGCTGGGAGGAAAGCATTATATAAAGGTGACCTATTATTACATTTTTTTTCCAGGTCTCTGCTCCTGGCCATTCATGTTTCTGAGTGAGAAGGTACAGACAAGGTTAGGTGAGCTTTGACTGGGAAGCTAGAAATATAAGTAGGTTTAGAGATTTCTTTTTACTTTACTTAACAAGGCTGGATCATCCTGTCTTCTCCAAAGAGAGCTGCTAACTCTTCCCTCTTTGGGGAAGAGATGAGATATCTGAGAATTGGGTGAGTGGTGACTCTCACTTCCAAAATAGACTCTTCTGACCCTAAGATTCTATTCTTAGAGTATGCTGAAGAAGTTGTGGGGAGGCTGATGACAGCTCAATATAGGGAAGAGCTTTTAAAAACAGAATCTTTATTGATGTCTCTAGTTTTTATATCACCAGGATTTCTTACTGTATACCTCTTCCTTCCCCCTCCTAGATAGCCATCCTTTATAACATACAATTTTTTTAAAAGAGGAAGAAGAAAAATTTAGCAAAACTGATCACTGCATCAAAAGAAGAAAAAAAAACCTGACATATTCAACACAGGGAAGATCTTTCTTTTTGTCTGACAATGTTCTACAATGGGATGGCCTGCCTCAGGAGGTGGGGAGCTTCCCATCAACAGTAGGATTTAAATAAAGGCTGAATGACAGACACTTGCCAGGTATTTCTGCCCTGGCGGTTGGATTAGGTAAGGGTTAAGGTCCCTTTTAGCTCTATGATTGTGTCTTAGAATAAAGAATGCACCTCTCTTGGGAAGGTCTGAAACTTTGGGGTCTTTGTAAGTGAGGCACTGAAGGGCTAATGGGAAAAGAGGATGACTAGAAAGGTTACCCATTTTCAGAGAGATACCCTGAAATATGGGTTGGGAGGGGATGCTTGAGAACAGGGCCAAGGGATGAGGGTGGGGTTGTGGGAGGAAGGTTCTCTTTAATGGTCTTATTGTGTACTCAAGTCATTCCCCCCAGCTCACCTGGAAGAAAGGGCATATTTTTGGCCTGACTAGGGAAAGGTGGTCACTTAACATCTGTCTTGCTTTTGAGTCCAACAGCTTTTCATTAGGTAATGTGAACTAATGGACTTGGACTCAGGAAGAGCTAGGTTCAAATCCCCATTTCAGACACTTAATAGTTGTGTGACCCTGGGCAAGTTGGTTATCCTGTCTCAGCCTCAATTTCCTCATGAGAGGATTGGACTTGATGACCTCTGGGGTCCCCTTCCAGTGCTAGATCCATGGTTCTGTGATCCTTCCCTTGGAGGTGGGTTTTCCTAGGTGATTTGCGGGTTCTCTCCCAACGGCGGCCTCTATTCTAAGACCATGACCACAATTGAAAAAGGACGTAAGTGGCCATCTGGTCTGTCCAGCCCACATCAGAAGGGATGCCTTCCCTGCCCTCCCCTACCACAACACCCTGAACACTCAGCCAGCATTACTTCGCATTGGTCAGATGAGATAACGTCTATAAAATACTTTACAAATCTTCAATGCCATAGAAATAGTAGCAACGATTGTTATTTCACTTCTGTGTTTGTATCCCCAGCACTTAGCTTAGGGCGTGGCACACAGTTGGTGCTTAATAAACGCTTGATTGCTTGATTGTGGAGGGGGGACCCATTCCACTTTGAGATAGCTTGAATAGTGTGGACGTTTTTTTCTGACATCAAGCTTAAACTGACCTCTTTGCCACATCTACCAGTTATTCTCTGGTTCTTCCTTCTGGGGCCAGGTAGAGTGGGTGGGGAGGTGAGCAGTTTGGCACAACAGAATGACTACTGACTGTAGACCTAGGGGATCACCAGAGCTTGAATCCTGACACTGTCACTTAACTACCTGTGTGGTCCTGACAAGTCACTTAACCTTGCTGGGCCTCTGCTTCTGAATTTGTAAATGGAGAGGGCTGTTCTAGATGACCTTTAATGCCTCATCTAAGTCTAGATGTTAAGTCAAATCGTGCTTCCCCCCTGACAGGCTATCAGATACTTGAGGTCAGTTCTCATGGTCTCTTCTTTCCTCCCTCTTCCCAGTCTTCTCTGGGCTAATCATCCGAAGTTCTGTCAAGAGAACTTCCCCTTGTATGGACTCATGGTCCAGTGTATAGCCCTTCTCTGGATGCTCTCCAGATCACTTGGGATAACGGCAGGTAACTGGGGACCCTGGAGACACACCACAGTCTCTGCTTTACCTGAGTTAATTCCTCATGAATAGATTGCTTCCGAGCACTCAGGCAGCTATCATGTCTCTGAGAGAGTCAGGACCTCTTTCACTGAGAAATTATGACTTTTTTTCTCTCGGAGCAGGCAGCCCCAAGAAATGAAGTCATAATAACCAGCTCTGTGCACTAGATGACCCAGAAGAAGAGGCAGAGGGTCCGGAGGGGTTATTTCTAGATGATTTCATTGAGAATAGAATTATCCAAGGTTGAGAATGGTTCCAGAGGCAATGAATTTAAAGGCTTCATTTGCTATCTCCAAGCCAAGCAAACTCCACTCTGGTCAATAAGAGGGTCAAAACCACTTCAGTGCCAAGATGGGAAGAAGGGGGTGAGATTCTGAAAGGAAGTAAGGGGTAAGAGATCTACCAGACCAACCCAAGAATTTCCAGATGAGGGGTTTGATCTTTGGAGTAGTTCCAGCAACAGAGAAAATGTAAGCTTCCTGAGGCCAGGGACTGACATCTAGGTGAAATAAAGTCTCAGACATCACCCTCATTAATCAAAGCTGGTTGGCTTTCATTGGCTCAATGCCTAAATCCAAACCAATCCAAGTATTTATTAAATTCCTTGTGTGTATGAAGAACTGTACTAGGCATGGGAAATAAGAAAACAAAAATAAAATGAGTCCTGTCCTCAAGGAACTTACGCCCTAAGGATACAATATTTATATGGGTAATAAAAAACAAGATAATTTGAGGAGGGGCAGAGCACAGATATTGAGGGGAATCAAGAAAGGCATTATCTGGAAGGTGAGACATAAACTGAGCCTTCTAAGAAAGGTGGAGAGTTTAAGAGGCATGGATGAGGGGGTCAACATGTGCAAAGGCAGAGGTGGGAAATGGAATGCCAAGTCTGAGCCTTAACAAAACATCACAATTACAATAGCATAATATTATCTCCAATATTATGCTATTAAGAATGACTCTCGGTCTCATATATTTGTGTTTTCTCTGTGTGTGTGTGTGTGTTGTGTGTGTGTGTGTGTGTGTGTGTGTGTGTATCTTGGCCATCAGGGCATGAATGATTACTAAGGGCTCTCCCAGCCCTGATATTATAATAATATAATATCACAGGCTACAGTGTGTCAAACTCAAATAAAAATCAGGACCTCTAACCCATACATAAGGAACCCTACAGGCCAAACACTGACTTAGAAAACCACATATTAACATTATCTGTGTTTTATTGCATTTTATTTATTTTTAAAAAATGTATTCCCAATTACATTTAAATCTGGTTCAGGCCCACTGGGGAGTCGTGTGGCCTGCATGTTTGACACCTCTGATACAGTGCAAATTTTGAAGTGCTTTCAATGCCTAGGACACTAACAATCCCAGATGCAGTTGTCTTCATCCTTTACAACTATGTATGAGCTGTCCAGGGTGCTATTAGCCCCTAAGTGTTCAGAACTATTTTTATTTCTTTCTGTTTTGTTCCATTTCTATTTCCATAGTAAATGGAAATGAATTAGAGTTAAAATCCCACCTGTGACCTCTACTACTTTTGTGTCCCTGGGGGAGTCACTGAACTTCTCTGTGCCCCAACTAACACACTAGGTCTTATCTATTAAAGCAAAGAGCAGTCTGGAAGACCTTGGTTCAAATTCTACTTCAGATACTCTCTGGGGCCAGAGTTCCTAAGTAAGTCTCAATCTCTAAGTGTCCTGCACAAATTCCTAGGATTTATCTCTTAAGACAGAAAAGTGAGTTAGAATACCTGAGATGAGTCAAACACTTGACGGCAGAGTCAAAATCCATAAAAATCTTGATACGATAAACAAATAAGGTCAAATCTAGTAAATGTTAATAGGGATAAATGTAAAGTCTTAGGGCAGCTAGGTGAATAAAGCATTGGGCTTATAAAGCTTCAGACATCTACTAGCTATGTGACCCTAGGTAAGCCACTTCACCCTGTCTGCCTCAGTTTCCTCTTCTGTAAAATGAGCTGGAGAAGGAAATGGCAAACCACTCCAACATCTTTGCCAAGAAAACCCCAAATGGGGCCACAAAGAGTCAGACACAACTGAAAATGACTCGACAACAACAACAAATGCGAAGTCTTACACTAGGGTTCAAGAAATCAACTTTTCCAATACAAGATGGGAGAGGCATGGTTGGATTGCAGTTTTTCTGAGAAAGATCCGGGGTTTTCGGTAGGCTGCAAGCTCAATATCTGTCAATGGCATGGTATGGCAGGAAAGAAAGCAAAGGTGATCCCAGGGTTACATCGAGATGGAAGTGAACAGCTACCTCTTCATGATGCAAGCCCAAGGCATCCTGATCCAAGACAACCTGAGAACAACAGGGTCTCAGATGTATGAGTAGGTGGATTGGAGGGAATACACCAGGAAGAACAGCAGTGCAAAGCACTATATTCCAGGAAAGATGCAAATAAGGCGGCAAATATTCAGGAAAGGGCAGCCAGAATGGGGAAGGTCCTCAAGCCCCTGCTATAAGAGGACTGATTTGAGGAACTGGGGATATTTTGCCTGGAAAAGAGAAGCCTCAGGGCTGAAAATGATGGCTACCCGCAAGCAAATAAGGGTTGTCACACGGATTAGACTGATTCTGTTTGGTACCAGAGGAAACAACTAAGATCAGTGGATAGAAATTACAAAGGCTTGACGACAGGAAAGCCTTCCTAATGATTAATGCTGTGCCAAAGCGGAATGGGCTGCTTTGAGAGATAGTAAGTTTCCCTTCACTGAAGGAAACAAACACTAATGAAGCACCTACTATGTGCGGGCACTGTGTTAAGTGCTCTACAAATATCTCATTTGGTCCTCATGACAACCTTGAGAGGAAGATGCTATGATCATTTTATAATTGAGGAAACTAGCAGACAGAGGTTAAGTGACTTGCCCAGGGTCACTCAGCTAGTAAGTGTCTGAAGCTAGTTTTGAACTCAGGACTTCCAGACTTCAGGTCAAATGCTATATCTCCAGCACCACTTAGGTGTCAGGTACGTTGTGATAGTGGTTCTTGTTCAGGTATGGGTTGGACTGGATGGACCACATTTACTACCTATGCCAACATGGGCAAGTCACTTAACCTGAGTCTCAGGTGACACAGTGAAAAGAATGCTGAGTTTAGAACCAGGAAGACCTGAGTTCAAATCCAGCGTGTGACCCTGAACAAGTGACGTAAACTCTCTGGGTCTCACTTCTTTGTCTGTAAAATGAAGGGGCTAGACTTAATGGCCTCCCTCCCAGCTAAGGAACTTTTCAAGGTTCTTTCCATCCATTAACCTATGATCATCTATATTCACTAGGTCATAGATGAGTGGAGAGAATTCCCCACACTGTAGAAGTCATAGAAGGTTCAAGATACTGTCCTTTGTAGAGCTGAAGTCACTATATCAGCAGCTGGGTGGCACCACAGCGCTGGGCCTGGTGTCTAGAAGACTTGGTGAGGAGGTCCTGCATTCAAATCCAGCTTCAGACACTAACTACATGTGTGACCCTGGGCAAGTCACTTCACTTTTGCCAGTCTCATTTTCCTCCACTGTAATAACTTCCCTTGGATGTTGTGAGGATCTAAGGATTTAATATTTGTAAAGTGCTTAGCACAGTGACTGGCATATAGCAGGTGACTAATAAATGCTTCTTTCCTTCCTTTTTCATTTTAACATGAATTATTTTTAAGGGTCTTGCCATATTTTGAAAGGGCCCATTATAGGCTTGGCTGATTTTGTATTTTTATTTTCTTTGGCAGGAGTCAGGTGGTGTGGCTTTTAAAAAATTTCAGCTTAACTAGAAGGCTGCTGTCTGCCACGAGCCAGTGTCCATCCAAAACACTTGTCCTCGGGCAGAGAACTGATACTGTGGAGGAGAGAGCTACTGCTGTAATCTGCAAGAGGGCTCTTGGCTCTCAGAGGCCCACAGGGTCTCCGGAGCTGGGCCAGACACGTCTGGAAGGACCTTTACAGCTTGAAATCTATGAGGCTTGAGGTCGTAGCATATGAGGACTGGTTGAGGGAACTGGAGATGTTTCTCCTGGAGAAGAAAGACTCAGGGAGGAGATGAAAACTGTCTGTCTTGAAGTACTTGAAGGGTTATTATCTGAAAGAGAGATTAGCCTCATTCTGCCTGACTCCAGAGGGCAGAAACAGGAACAAGGGGGAAAGAATCCAATTTAAACTCCACGTCAGGAAATCATTTCCTAACGATGAGAGCTGTCCCAAAGTGGAACAGGCTGCACTCAAGCAATTATCCCCCCTTCACTCACACTGGCAGGTTGACTCTCTAACCTCTCTCCTCTTCAATCCACTCAGCATGCACCTAACTGCCCAACTCTGCTCACAAACATTGAGTGGCTCCCTATTGTCACTAGGAAAAAATACAAATCCCTCAGCCTAGGCATTGAAAGCACTTCAGAATTTGCACTGTACCAGAGGTGTCAAACATGCAGGCCACACCACTCCCCAGTTGGCCTGAACTGGATTTAAATGTAATTGGGAATATATATTTTAAAAATAAATAAAATACAATAAAACATGGATAATGTTAATATGTAGTTTTCTAAGTCAATAAGTGGCCTACAGGTATCCTTATGTATAGGTTAGAGGTCCCGATTTTTATTTGAGTTTGACACCACTGCAGTCTGTGATATTATATTATTATAATATCAGGGCTGGGAGAGCCCTTAGTAATCAGTCATGCCCTGATGGCCAAGATACACACACACACACACACACACACACACACACACACACACACACAGAAAAAACACAAATATATGAGGTCAAGAGTCATTCTCCAATAGCATAAATGATCAAAGGATATGAACAAAATTTTCAAAAGAATAATAGCAAACTTACCAACTATATGCAAGAATGCTCCAAAATCACCCAAAATGAGAGAAATGTAAATCAGAACAATTCTGAGTTTTCATCCCCCACACAGCAAAAGATGGAAATAGTTAATGTTGGATGGCTCATCGGAGGACAGACATTCTTGGCGGAATGGCACAGTTCGCAGCATTACAAACTGGTCCAACTATTTTGGAAGACACTTGGAAATGACGTAAGAAAGAGACTAAAATGGTTTTATATGTTTTTAGTAAGATCCCACTGCTAGGCATATACCCTAACAAGGTCAGAGACAAAGAGAAAGGGACCATAAACACCAAAATATTTCTAGTAGCACTTTCCTTTTTGGGGGGCAAAGAACTGGAAACCAAGTCGATGCCCATTGTTTGGGGAATGGTCATGAACGTCATGGAATATTATGTGCCCTCATAAAAGATGAACAGAGAGAAGCATCAGAAGACTTATATGGACTGATGCACAGCAGAGAAACGGAACCACAAAAACCATACACAGTAATGACAACAATGTAAATGAAAATAACGACCAAAAAGTGAGTATGATATAATTATAATGATCAAGTTTGGTCCCAAAGAAGAATGGAGGAAATGTTCTTCCCTCCCCTCTTTGCAGAGGTGGGGGAACATGAGCATGGAATATTACATACACTGTCATACTCGTTTGATGTACTCGTTAATTTTGGGAAGCTATCCCCTTGGTGCCCCCCTTCCGAGTCCCCCACACACAGAAAAGAGGGATACATTTGGAAATGAAGGCAATGCAGATATCTGAAAGATACCCATGCCTTTTTTTTAAATCATAAAAGATATAATTCAGGCCCTTTTTAATTTTAGCATGGTAAGAAACTGGGGTTCAGAGAAGGAGGTTGCCTTGTCCAATGTCACACAGCAAGTGAGGGACAAAAGAGGCCTCCTGACTCCACCGCTTATCTCTGCCAGTTTCTAAGCCCACGTCCCACATTGCTATTAATTAACAATGGACAACTAATTATTCTGTCAGAGGGCAATCATTTCCAACAAGACAAGGCTCTTGCTAACTGGCTGACCATTGGCATCTCTAGCATCATTTCCTTAGTATGGATGGCTGTCCATATTGTAGGGGGTGGACATGTGTATCATTGGCTGAAGGAGCCTGCCCAATTCCCCCCACCCCCACACCTGTAAGTGAGTGAGATTCACAGTTAAACGTAAGGTCCCTCCTTGCCTTGGCTCAGCCAAAGACAGGATCCAGAGAAGGGGAAAGGCAGATTAGCCAATTGTAAGTGATCCTTCTTATAGGAGATATTATAATTACTTATATCATCATCATAATTATACAATGTAAAGCTAGAAACATATTTCATAAATATTCAGATATGATTTGTAAATTAAACCAAAAGTAAATACAACATATAAATTAAGATACATATAAAATAATGTAAATACTAATAATCACATTAACTAAGAATTATGTAGCACATTCCTGGCATCTCCTCACCACGGCCCTACTCTCTGACCTTCTCCAAGATCACAGACACATGGGACTTTTTCTGGCCTCTTGCTCTGACAGGTGGGCTTCTACCTGTCTTGCCAGGGTCCAGGGCCCAGGCCTCTTCACCATTACAATCTACTCACCATGCTCCCCTCCTCCCCAGGAACCAACATTGTCCTCCTTCTCTATACATCCTCAGCTCCCCCTTTATATGTTGACTCCTCCATTAGACAGTAAGCTTCTTGAGGGCAGGAATTATTTGTTGCCTTTCTTTGTATCCCTATCACTTAATAAATACTGGTTGATTGATTGATACATCTATGATCCTATGTTCTTCCCCTTCCTTGGGCACACCAGCTTCATCTAGATGATGACTTTGGAATCTGCTATTTATTAGCTATCTGAGTGGTTGGGCCTTGTGGCACATGCCTGGAATCCTGCTATGTGGAGAGGCTGACATAGGTGGATTACCTGAGCTCAGGAGTTCTCAGTTACAGTAAAGCTAAGGTCAACTGGGTGTCTGAAGTTGGGCACCAATATAGTGGGCCCCTGGGGAGCTGGGGCCACCAGGCTACCTAAGGAGATGTGAACCAGCTCAAACAGGGCAGGCCAAAACTTCTGTGCTGATCATCAGTGGGATTGGCTTGTGAGCGACTTCTGTACTTCCAGCTTGGGAGAGATAGAGAGATCCAGTCTCAAATTAAAAAAATCTAATCTGAGCCTCAGTTTCCTCATTTGTTAAAAAGGGGATGGGGGGGATGAGGAATGGACTAGATGATCTCTGAGGCTCCTTCCAGCTTGATGTCTGTTATTCTCTGACATCCCATGAAAGTTAGCTCCTTGAGGACAGAGACTTTGAATTTCATCTTTGTAATTCCCTAGTACCCAGTATAGTGGTTGGCATATAAGAGCCACTTAAGTGTTCGTGCCAGTCAGTCAGCAAACACGTATTAAGCTCTTCCAATGTGCCAGGGACTGTGCTAGGCACTAGAGATACAAAGTAAGGCAAAAACATGGTCCCTGTCCTGTTCCTCAAGGTCAGTGAAGTATCTGTGTTTTTTGTCAGTATAGGAAACTCCCTCCACCAATGCAGATTGCAGCCTATCTTAGTGATGTGGAACCCCGTGCAATTGCTTAAGATACACAGATCATTCAGCTAGTAAGTTTCTATCGTTTAGTTGTTTTTCAGTGGTGTTCGAGTCTTCATGAACCCTTTTGGGGTTTTCTTGGCAGAGATACTGGAGTGGTTTGCCATTTCCTTCTCTAGCTCATTTTACAGATGAGGAAACTGAGGCAAACAGGGTTAAGTGACTTGCCCAGGGTCACACAGCTAGTAGGTGTCTGAGGCCAGATTTGAACTCAGGAAGGGATGTCTTCCTAACTCCAGACCTGACACTATCCACTTCGCCACTTAGCTGCCCACTAAGTACCAGAAGACGTGTTTGAACCCAGGTCTTCTTGATGTGAGGTCCCAACCCTGATCCACTATATTACGCTATCTTGAAAACAGTAGGTGCTAAATAAATGTTTCCCCACCCCTTCAAAGGAAATTAATTCCATCCCCTTCTTCTTAGGTAGGGTAATTTCCTGCCTATCACAGGTCACTGAACTTAGCTTCTCTCTGAGCCTGGATAAAGAAGCTGGAACCAAGCCATTAATTACCTGTGATCAGATACCTTCAAGAGGCGTCAGGTCCCCAGTGACCTGCAGGCGTTATATTTCGGAAAGGTCACCAGAGATCCTGACGCTGACATTTCATGCTAACAAGAAAGGACCCCACCTCCAGCTGCCTCGGAGAGATTAAACAAATGAACAAAATGCCCAATTCTAGTGTCCCCCACCTTCCCATCAGCCACCTGTGAGGAGGGGGTAAGTGGGAACCAAGAACTTGGAAAGTTTCACCTCCGGTTTGCCATAACCAAACTTTTAATTTAGATGTTTTCGTCTCTCTATCTGAGTAAAAACTAAGTTTAAAATAATGACTGTAATAAATGAAGGTAATTAATTGTAGTTTGTTCCTTTACTGTCTAGTCAGCTTAATTTTACCTTTTCAACTAATAATGAGAAAATAATTTTTGTGCTCGGAGGGTTAATGATATGTAACTGCGAGAGCCGCTAATTGCATGTTGCAAACTATTCATCAAAAGCCCCATCTGTACCACTTGATTATGTTTGGTAAATTATTGCTTTGAATTATCTTTCATAAAGCAACTTTTGTAATTAGCCGGGTTTGAGTCCTGCTCTTTCCTCCGTGTGCATGGATATTCAAACTTTGTCCATTTCAAGCTGTCTCCATTAAGCTACCTTGGCGGGCAGCCTTTGTTTCCCGCTTGCCAGAGAAATCAGACTCTCCTTGATTGGATCGTGGTGGGAGGGAGAGCGCTCTCCACTCCCGGCAAGGCCAATTTACTTCCTCTCCACCCCTTCCTTGTGTACAAAAATATGAAAAGATAAAAAGGATACATGGGCTCAGAGTGCTGCGGAGTTGGTTCAGACGAAATAAGAAATGAACTTAAAAAATGTTCTCTACTTCGGCGTGAAGCCCTGGGCGGAAAAGGAATGCATGAGCAAAGGAGGCTGCCTCCAACCCTGGCATTTTATGGGCTACTTTATATGACTTACATGACTTGGGAGTGCAGTCGCCAAGGGAAATGTTTCCTGCGTGGTAATTAGTGCAGGGAAATCTTCAATGTAACCCCTGTGAGCCTGGTGGGTTTGCAGCGGGTGGGATAATGGATGGGTTCTCATTAACAAAAATAAAAATGAAAATCAGACTTCACTTCTCTGTTGCTGAGTGGACAGAGTTGGTCCTGGGCAAGGAAAGATTTCCTTCCACCCCCGCCCCTTTTAAAATGAACACCTTCCTTGGGAAATGTTTATTCCCTAAAGAGTGGGAGGGAGTAAGCTTGCTATGATTGCTTAGCCAATAGATCAAGGGAAAAGCGGAGGTTCCATGAATAAAATCATAGACAAATGTAGTCTCTTTCCTACATTAAAGGTGAGATGAAAAGCTCTCTTAAGAGAATTAATGAAGTTCTATTAAAGAGTCCCAAACTCAGAAGAGAGGCTCTGTGGAGGCTGACATGCAGCAAGCGGAATCTCAAAGGAGAATGATTTGGGGGGAGTTTCCCTGTATTTCACATTCTGAATTTAGGGTTTGGGATTTCTCCAGAAATGTCCATGCCCAAGCTCAAGGCCTCAGCTACCTGACATCTCCATTCCTTGTAGGAACCAGAAAATCCTTTGACTAGAGAGTAAGCCCCAAGTAGTAACTGAGGAAACCCAAAACTGGGCATTACCCTAGGGGAAAACTCTCTCTCTCTCTCTCTCTCTCTCTCTCTCTCTCTCTCTCTCTCTCTCTGTCTCTCCTCTCTCCCTCACTTTATCTGTCTTTCTCTTCTCCTCTTCCCTCTCCTTCTCTCTTTCTCCTTCTCCTCTTCCTTCTCTCTCTCTGTCTCTCTCTCTCTCCATCCCTCCTCTGTCTGTCTCCCTCTCTCTTCTCCTCTTCCTTCTCCCTCTCTCTCCTGTCTCTCCTCCTTCTCTCTCTTCCCTTCTATCCCTCCTTTTTTCTGTTTCTCTCTCTCTGTCTCTCTCTCTCTCTCTCTCACATACACAACAGTCCAAATGAACAATAGAATTTGGTCCCTTTAGGGGTGTGAGCGATGGCAGAACGAGGACATGAGGTGATTCTAACGGCTTACCTCTTCTGAACCCTGCTCACCTTCTAACATCGCCTGCATTGACATTAAACCCCCACCTTCCCTTACACTTAGCTCCTCCACATCTCCCCAGTAAGAAGGTATTTCCACAGATCCACAGCATCAAGAGCTGGAAGTCTCTTCACCACAACCCACTGAACACTAAGGAAACTAAGACCTAGAAACATTCAGGGAGGTAGCTGACCTCTCTTCATGCCATTCGAACTCAGCTCCTCTACAAACAGATCCAACAGTGTTAAGCATGATAATATTATTATAGCTGGCATGCCTGTAGGCTTTAAAGCTGCAAACCACAGAGGCAGCAAAGTACAGCGGAAATAACCTTGGATCTGGAATCAGGGGAGCTGGGTTCAAATCTAGGCTTTGTGTGTCCCAGGGCAAGTCACCTGACCTCCCTGGGCTTCAGTTTCCTGATCTGTAAAATGCGAATTGGACGAGATGGTCTTTGAGGGCCCTTTGAGTCCTAGATCTATGAGTAACCATCATTATTTGTCCCTTACTCCCTAGGTTTGGGAAGCTGATTATCACTGTCTCTCGCCCACACACATACACATCTGTAAAAATCTCTACCTAATAAGTATTTGTTGAATTAAAATTACAAAAGCTCTGCAAGGCACTTTCCTCACAACTCAGAGATAAGGAGAGCTAGTCTTTTTATTCCAATTTTACAGATGAGGAAACTAAACAATAATGTGGTGCAGTGGTGAGAGGTAGGTAAGAAATATTTATTAGGTGCCTGCTCAGGCCAGACATTGTGCTAAGTGCTAGAGATACAAATAGAAGCTAAAAGAAAGATGGTCCCTGCCCTTAGGGAGCTTACATTCTAACGGAAGAAGAGCACACCTAAAAAGCTGCTGGGGTGTGTGCAGAAGGAGAAAGGGAAGGGGCCTGTGCGGGGGACCATGATGGTGAAGTCCAGTTGTTAATACCTCTCCCATACCAAAAACTACTTTGTATTTTTTTGTATGTATTGTGAATACATATGCCCTCCTTGAGGGCAGGGGTGATGTCTTGACTTGCATGTGAGTTGGATTTAAATAAGGCAGAACTGTGCAAATGTGTTAGCCTTCCTCTTCCTGAGTCATCAACGTCCAGGACAAAAGTCAGTTGGAAGAGAAATAAAGGATGCTCAGCCTGGGCCTCTCCCCAAAATGGAGGTAGGTGATATGGGACATCCTAAGGGGAGAGCAGCTCTGGATCAAAGTCAGAGTGCTGGGTTCAAATCCCACCATGGCCACATAGCACCTTCATGACCTTGAGAAAGTTGCTTTCCTCTTTGGGCCTCATTTTCCCCAGCTATAAAATGAAGGGGGGTGGATTGGACAAAAATCGCCCTTCAGGTCCCTTCCATGTTTAAATTCACATGAGATGAAACTCCTTGCCAAAGGTCTCAAAGCTAACTCAGGTCTCCTGACTCCAAATCCAGGGTTCTTTCTACTATGACCCATGGACTCCCAGGTATGAAAACACAAGTTTGATTAGACATAGACCTACTGCAGAAAGATGTGAGGTGATGGATGCTTGTGTTAGTGAGGAAAGAGAGGGGAAGAAGAGGGGTGGGGGTGGCCATCCAAGGCATCATCTGTAGTCTCCATGAAAGTCTCCAACATCGTTTTTAAGTAAGACCCTTTATGGAGCCAGACTATAGCTTGGTTTCCCCCTCCTCACCCTACCCCCAAGTGAGCATCGGCGCCAGGGCGCCAGAAAAGCAGAGCTTTCTTCCTCACCAAGAGAGCCGTCTCTGTAACCTCGGAGACGGCTCAGTACCAGGGGAAAAGCTGGCTTCCTGAGCCTGTGTGCATTCACTCACAAAGGATGCTGGGGTTGGGGGAGGGAGGGGGGGTAGTGGTAGGGGGAAAACATGTCTTTTTTTTTGAAACACAAAGGCATGAAAACCCACTCCTATCATTATCACTCTCTTTTATGTGCTTAGGCACCCGCGCACTGGGATGAATCAATACTGGATTGCCCTATAAATAAATGAGCACATCAGTAAACTGAGTAATAAAATGAAGTGATGAAAAATATGGAAATAAGCTGCATTTGTGTAAATCCAGTTACTGTTTACTTTAATATTTTCTTATGTGGTTACGTAGTTCCGAGCAGACAGATTTAAAGGAACGGAGCGAGGGCGGCAGATGACAGATGCCAATGGGCCGCCGTTGCTGAGGCTGCCCGCCGTGAGCTCTCGGTGCCCCATTCCTCTGGGGGTTTCTGCCTAAGCACATTAGAAGAACACAGAAGCAGCCCCCAGATGATTGATCATTTTAAAAGCGTTCAGAAGTACGATTTCTTGGCTTCTCCCCTTTTCCCTCTGCCTCTTCACCCGGTTGGAGATGATTTTCTATCCCGCGTTCCTGAGTTGGATAGACTCATTCCTTCTGGGTCTTGGCTACAAAGTCCAATGAGGGGAAGAATGAGTTGGGGGAGACTTGGCTCCTGTTGTGGGGTTCGAGGATGGCCAAAGGCAAGTGGGCTTTTTTTTTTTTTTTGCTGGAACAGCTTGGCAGAGAGCCAAGGACCAGTTGGCAAATTGGCAGGAAGGCATGTGGACTGTATCGATTTTGCTCTGGGTGGCCCTAGAGGAGGGAGGGTAGCCTAGTAAGGAGGACTGGTAAAGCATTTATACTTAATGGCCAGGGAGTCTTAGGGAATAGCTGAATGCTGGAGCTGGAAGGATCTTGGGGGTTACCTGGGCCAACTCTCCCATTTCACAGAGGAGAAAATAGGTCTGGAGATAAGAAGAGACTTGTCCAAGGCCACATAGACCCAAGACAGGAACCAGGTCTTTTCAACTGTCAGCCTAGGGCCCAAGGTCCTTACTGATGGTTAGTGGCAGATCTGAGAGAGATCAATTTAAAGCTGAGGTTAGGCCTGGGGGAAAGTAGGACACTTGTCAATATTCAAGGATAGATTTTGGCCCACATAGGACAAAGGACTTTATCACAGCCTCAGTCCAGCTTAATTCAAATTTAACTCCCTCAAGCATCTATTCAGCACCTACATGGTGTCAGGTATGGGCAGCTAGGTGGTAAATGCATAGAGTACTGGGCCTGGGGTCAGGAAGACCTGAGTTTAATTCTGACCTCATATACTTCCTAGCTGTGTGGCCCTGGGCAAGTCACTTCACCCTCTTTGCCTCAGTTTCCTCATCTGTAAAATGAGCTGGAGAAGGAAATGGTAAACCACTCGAGTATCTGCCAAGAAAACCCCAAATGGGGTCACGAAGAGTAGGACGAGACCGAAAAATGGCTGAACAGTAACAAGGTGTCAGGTACTAGCCTAGGTACTGGAGATAGAAAGGAAAAAAAAAGAAACTTCTCGCTTTGGGGTAGGGAGAACGGGGGAAGTACAGCATTGAGATAGATAAATAATTACAATTTGTGGAAGGAGAGAGTGCCAATAATCAATCAACCAACAGGCATTTATCGGGCAGCTACTATGTACCAGGCCGTGTGCTGGGGGTGGGAATACAACGATAAAAATGCAAATGGTCTTTGCCCTGAGAAGTTTCCATTGAACTGGAGATCGGGGTGCAGGTGGAGGGAACAGTAGAGACGCAACATATCCACAGGTAAGTACAGTACAAACTAATTTGATAGTAACACAGTGAAGTTATGTGTGTGTGGGCACATTACTAATTACACTGATTACTCCCCTTCACACACTCTACAATTGAGCCAAACTGGCCTATTTGCTATTTCTGTTTGCAATACTCCAATCTCCCATCTCCACACCTTTGCCTAGGCTGTTCTCCTTGCTTGCAATGCCCTCCCTCCTCACTTATGCCTCTTGGAGCCCTTAGCTCCTTTTCAGGATCAGCTCAGGTGTCATTTCTGGAGAGAGGGGCATGGGTGCAGAGTGTGTGTGTGTGTGTGTGTGTGTGTGTGTGTGTGTGTGTGTGTGTGTATGTGTGTGTGCGCCAAGCTGCTGAGGTTCTACTTTAAGGATGGTGAGAGACAGATTGGATGATTGAGTTGAAGACACACTGCATGTCTGGTCTTACCTCTGCTTGGAAACTCTTTAAGACTGGAGCGACCATCTCCCTGATTTCCTGAAAAAAGAGATCCAAGAGGTCACCAATAGAGGAGGGAAGGAGACCCCAAAGGGGCACCCACTTGCTTAAAGCTAAGCCCCACACTTAGAGCAAGAGGCCAGGCCTCCCCTTTCAGCTGCACCCTCTGGCCAAGGCATTGTTGCTTTTGTCTATGAGGTCAAGGTCTCAGAACTGGGGCTGCTGGGGGTTTCCATGGATAGAATGTCGAACAGGGAGTCATGAAGACCTGAGTTCAGACACTTACTAGCTGTGTGATGCTGGGCAAGTCACTTTTACTCTTGGGGCCTCAGTTTCCTTATCTGTAAAATTAGGATAATACTAGTGTCTACCTCCCAGGGCTGTTATGAGATCAAATGACATAAATTTGTAAAATGCTTTGCAAACTGTAAAGTGCTGTGGAAATGCTTTCATTATTATTATGTCATTATTATTGTTTTTATTAGGGGTTCCCACGTTCATCTGCTACAACTGCCTTGGTTCTTCCTGCCTGTGGGAATGTCAGATGCCCATTCTGACCTAGGGAACCGGGAGTTTCCAAAAACAGAATGCTCCCTTTCCTCAGTCTACTCATTATGCCATCATGGCGCCACAGGAAGAGCCCTGGATTTGGGGTGAGAGAACCTGAGTTTGTGTCCCAGCCTCACTGCTGGGAGACCTTGGGCGCACCAACCACTCTCTGCAGGTCTCATTCTTTCATTTGTTAAATGAGGGGCCTGGACTAGACTGCCTTCCAAATCACTTCCATCTTTGAGTCTATGGTCTGATGATCTTTGATACAGTTTATCAGTCGATCAACAAGCATTTATTAAGTGCCTACTATGTGCCAGGCAAAACAGCTCCTGCCCTAAAGAAACGGGTGGAGGAGAGGACAAACATTTATTAAGCTCCTTTTTTTCTTCCTCCTTCCTTACCTTCCTTCCTTCCTGTCTCTTCCTTTCTTCTTTCCTTCTTCCTATCATCCTTTCTTTCTTCTCTCCCTTCCTCCCTTCTTCACTCTTTTCCTTTCTTCCTTCTTTCCTTCCTCCCTCTCTCCTTCCTTCTTCCCATCATCCTTTCTTCCCTCTCCCTTCTTTCCTTCCTTCCTCCATCTCTTCCTTCTTTCCTTCCTCCTCTCTCTTTCCTTTTTTCCTTTCTTCTTCCTTTCCCTCCTTCCTTCCTCCCAACTTCCTTTCCTTCTTTCCTCCCTCTCTCCTTTCCTCCCATCATCTTTCCTCCTTCTCTCCCTCCTTCCTTCCTTCTTCACTCCTTTCCTTTCTTCCTTCTTTCCTTCCTTCCTCCCATCATTCTTTCTTCCCTCTCCCTTCTTTCCTTCCTCCTCTCTTTCCTTTTTTCCTTTCTTCTTCCCTTCCCTCTTTTCTTCCTCCCTCTCTCCTTCTTTCCTCCCATCATCTTTCCTCTTTCTCTCCCTTCCTTCCTCCTTTCCTCCCTTCCTTCTTATTAAGCTCCTTTTTTCTTCCTCCTTCCTTACCTTCCTTCCTCTCTTTCTTTCTTCTTTCCTTCTTCCTATCATCCTTTCCTCCTTCTCTCCCTTCCTTCCTTCTTCACTCTTTTCCTTTCTTCCTTCTTTCCTTCCTTCCTCTCTCCTCCCTTCCTCCCATCATCCTTTCTTCCCTCTCTCCTTTCCTTCCTTCTTCCTTTCCTCCTTTCCTTCCTCCCTCTCTTCCTTTCTTCCTTCCTTCTTTCTTTCCTCCTCCCTCCTTCCTTCTTTCCTTTCTTTCTTCCTCCCTTCCTTCCTTCCCTCCTTCCTTCCAACTTCCTCCCTCCCTCTCTTCTTTCCTTCCTGCTTCCTAGACCTCCCCCCCCCCATAGGTGGAGAGAGGTGAGAAGGAAGAAAAAAAAAGGATGCCTGATAACTGAAAGAAATAATATAATAAAATCTCTGTACAACTGCTGATGTCATTGGAGATTGGATGGATTCAAAGAGATTAATCCCATTGTTTTACAAATGAAGAAACTAATACCCAGAGAAGTGTAGGGACTAGGCTGAGGTCACAAAGCTAGTTAGGAGGAGAGTCAGGTAGTACTGGTATCATTACTCCCATTTTAAAGATGAGGAAACTGAGGGACAGTATGGTGCAGTCAGTCAATAAACATTTATGGAGGGCCTACTATGTGCCAGGCACTGCGCTGAATGCTGGAGATACAAAAAGAGGCAAAAGACAGTCCCTGCCCTCAAGGAGCTTCCAATCCATGGTGACTTTGGAAATAGGAGCTCAGCCTCATGTTGCCTCTGTGACCCTGGTGCTATTCCCAGGACTCCCTGTGGACTCTGGGAGGAAGGCCGCCTTATGGGGACCCCGTCTAGGCAAGGGCCTTCTTTCTCTCATCCATTCTGTCCCTGCCCCCTCCCCACTCTCCAGGCCTCCTCCTCTTCCCCAGGCCCATCTTTTCCTCTGACGCCACCAGTGGTGGCTCCCTTCCCAGAAGGGGCCCAGTGTCCTGTTCATTGTCACCCACGGGGAGCTGCTCGAAGTTACAAGTAGGAGGTGAGCTGGCACGAGCCAAAGGTTTTTTTTTCCCCTCCTCAGAAGGGCCCTACCATGATTCTCTTTCTTAACAGAGGAACCAGGTCCAAAAGAGAAAATTTCAGAGGCATAGCTATAATAGGAATGGAAACTTATTCCTAATTGCATAATTGCATAATTATGCGGTATTAAAATTATGTAAGTTGAAATTAGAGGCTTAAAACCTGGCCTGGATTTTGCACCTCACCTGTACTGCTCCCAGAGGAAGCAGATTGACAAAAACGTTTGCTACCTTGTGTGTGTGTGTGTGTGTGTGTGTGTGTGGGAGTCAGAAAAGGGAGAGAAAAGGCCTTCAGAGACCTCCGGGGACTGTTCTGGGTCCAGGCTGAGCTAGGTGACTCTCAGAAGCCATACTCCCAAGGTGACACAATGACTTACAGATAGAATAATGGGATTCAAACACTTCCTCTGACAATTGTTTGCTGTGTGACCCTAGGTAAGTTACTAACCCTCTCTGAGCCTCATTTTCCCCATCTGGGAGGATCAAGTGTAACCAATGAAGGTAAAGTGTTTTGCAAACTTTAAAATGTAATAGAAATGTGAGCTTAGAAACGGTGAGGAATCACTGCAGTGGCTTCTAGGGACTAGACATACTGAATGGTGAGGTTCACAGCATTTATTATGGTCTTTGGGCAAATCAACCCGGGGAGAGACCTGAATCCCACGCCCAGCTCCCCAAAACCTCCTCACAGGCAGTTAGGTAGTACAGCAGATATGCTGTTGGCTACATAAGTTCAAATCTGGCCTTATACACTTACTAGCTGTGTGACCCTGGGCAAGTCACTAAATTTCTGTTTGCCTCAGTTTCCTCATCTTTCAAATGGGGATAATAATAGCACTTACCTCCCATGGTTGTTTTAAGGATCAAATGAAATAATTGTAAAGGGCTTAGCACATTGCCTGGCACATAGTAGGTGTGTAAATGCTTGTTCCCTTTCCCCTTTTCCCCCAAAAGATGGACTCACTGAACTGGGAGGGTAGAGTGAGAGCCACAGAGCACTCAAAGACAGCGTGTGTCACTGAGGTGAATGCATAGTGCAGTCTAAATAATGCTCAAGTCAGAGGAAGGTGCCTGGGTTCAAATCCCAGCTCTTTACTTCCTGTGTGATTCTGGACACAGTCCCTTCCCTTCCCAAGACCTCAGTTTCTTCTGCTGTAAAATGAGGCTAGATGACCTCTGAGGTCCTGCCATGGTGCCCAACCTGGCCTCCCATCTACTCAACCTAAATACTTCATGAAGAATTTGCCAACCCCTTTCAGAGCACCCTACAGAGGGGCTGTGAACTATAAGTTACATTTGAGTCCCTCAGCTATGCCCCAACCCATATAATCTGAGATTTCTTGACACGGTGTCCTATGCATGAATGCTGTGCAGACGTCCCAAAACCCGTAGCCTTGTTAAGTTACGACACAATACAGATGGCACTCTCTGAGTCAAGTTAATAACCCAAAGTGACCCCAAAGTGAACCTTTTGGGTCTCTCCTAGGAGAACATAAGCTCTTGGAGGGCAGGGACAATTTTGTATTTATCTTTGCATATCTAGAACTTAGGGGCAGCTAGGTAGTGCAGTGGCTAGAGCACCAGGCCTGGAGTCAGGAACGCTTATTTTCCTGAGTCCAAATCTGCCCTCAAACACTTTACTAGCTGTGTGACCCTGGGCAAGTCACTTAACCCTATTTGCCTCAGTCTCCTTATCTGTGAAAGGAGCTGAAGAAAGAAATGGCAAACCACTGCAGTAACTTTGCCCATCCTCCCCCCCCAACCCAAATGGGTCACAAAGAGCTGGACACGACTGAACTGAACCGAGAAGTTAGTACAGTACCTGACGCATATTAAGTGCTCAGTATTTATCAATGTTATCATTCATTATACATCTATTTATATGTATCCATTTTGTTTCGTCTGTTAAAACGTAAGCATCTTGAGGCAGGGATATTTTGTTAGATGCATGATCAGCACCTAGCATAATGTGGCATACAGCAGACCCTTAATAAATGCCTATTGATTGATTATTGATTTGGAGGGTAGGAAGAGAAAGGCATAGTGGAATATGCCAACCACAGCATCAGAAAGACTTAAATGCACGTCTTAACTCTGATACATACTGGTTGTGTGACCTTGGGCAAGTCACTCAAATTCTTACTGCCCTCAGGTAACTCTCTGCAGGTTTTGATCTGCATTGGTAGAGGGAGTGTCCTCACTGGGAGTTTCATGTATCAATGAAATTACACCTTTTGCAGAGAGAGAAAGAGAGTGGGGGGTGGGGTGGGGGTGGGAGGCCTTGAGGGGGCTGAGGGTCCATTCTTGAATCATGAGATCTGTTTCAGAATCAGAATCATAAAATTAGAATCGTGCCATATGCCATCCCTCATGTTACAGTAAGACCATTCTGCCTGGTGGGAAGACCTTTCCTTTGCTACTTAAATCTTTGAAAGGCTGACTGAATTGAATTAAATCCCTTCTTCTAGATTTGCTGCCCAGTTCCTGGCTAGGAACCTAAGAGGTAGACAGGATGTTAGAGGTCAGTGGTGCTAGCCACTTTCCCCCATCTTATCTTGGCTCCTCTGCTAGAGGCAGAGACTTAGCTCAACGTCAAATCCCAAGGCAGGGAGCCTGGATCTGGGAGGTCCAGCAGCCCGAGAGTCAGCCTGCTTAGGGTCCATTTTGGTTCTGGATACCTTCTCGAACCCCAACTTTCAGATCCTCCACAGGGACTGCTTATGAACTCCAAACTCAAACGAGATCCAGTGAGACTAAGTAGCGTAATATGATATGTGGAGGTTGGGGGGGAGGCCCATAAGCCTTAGCACCAGATTGCTTAATACATGGAATAATACCCTGTGGATGACTATGGCCATGGAACCTCCTTAGGGTGCCATCATCAAGGAAAGAGAACCCACCTAAGGCCCAGGTCACCTCAGGAGCCAAGGAACTGAAATTTTAATCAATTTGGAAACAGCTGATCCCTGACTTGGAGGTCTTCTGGTCCAATCCCCTCATTTTACACAGAAGGAACTGAGTCTCAGATTGGGGAAGTGGTGTGCCCAAGACCAGACAGACATGTCAGAGGTGGGATTTGAACTTGTGTCTTCTGCCTCAGAATCCACTTTTCTTCACCCTCCACTGTGATGGCCAAATATCACAGAATCATTGAATCTTGGAGTTGGACAGGGCCTCCGAATCCACCTAGTCCTGTGCTAAAGTGAGCATGCCTGATGCCATGTGTTCTACCAAGGAATCTTGGCATCGAAAGGGATGCGCCTCAGAGGTCAACCAGCCCAGCCCAGCCCTAAAGCAGAAATCTCCTCTGCACCATACCCCCCCACAAGGGGGTTATCCAATCATCCAATCAATCCAGTATTTATTAAGCACCCACTCTATGCCAGGCAGTATGCCAGGGCCTGAGGATATGATATGGAGCCTGGAACAATCCCTCCTCGCACAGAGCTTATATTCTAATATATGAGACAACGAGGGCATCTGTAAAAATTGTAAGCGTTAATAAAAAATAAATATAAATAAATATGCAAGATAGGTTTTTTTTGGGGGGGTCAAGAAAGGTTTCGTGCAGAAGGTGATGCTGCTGCTCGAGGATCTCCAGTGACAGAGAAACTACTGCTACCTCCCAAAGCATCCTGTTCAAGTCACTCTACCTTCTGGGCCTCAGTTTCCTTATTTGTACAATGTGGTTGTTTTGGACTAATTGGCCCTCTGGGGTCCCTTATATCTCTAGGTCTCTGATCCTATGATAAATCCTCTAACTTCCCTGGGCCTCAGTTTCCTTATTTGTAGAATAAGGGGAAGTGTGGATGAGATGGCCTTGGAGATCCTTCCTATCTATGGATTGCTATCACTACCTATGAATAAGCTATCCAGCCTCCCTGGGTATTAGTTTTCTTGTATGTAGAGTGAAGGGCTTGGACTAGATGGTCTCTAAGAGTTCCCTTCCAGCACAAGATCTAGGATCCCATGACCCTCTTTGGGACAACTCTAACGGTCAGGCAATTTTGTAGGGAAGTACGATGTAGACTTGTTAGTCCAATAGGGTGGCTGGTGTCAAAGGAAGATGCCTCATGGGATCTCAGGTTGACAGCTGGAAAGGATCTTGGAGGCCATCTGGCCCAACCCTCTCATTTTACGGATGGGAAAACTAAGGCCCGGAGAAGAGAAGTAACGTTGGAATCCAGGTCCTCTTGACTTCAAATCCAATGTTTTTTTCTATCGTGACTCCTAATTGATTTTTCTCCAGGGTCCCTGGTCTTCTCTACCAAAGCTACAGAGAGTTTGGGCTCGCTCTTTCTTTCTTTCTTTCTTTCTTTCTTTCTTTCTTTCTTTCTTTCTTTCTTTCTTTCTTTCTTTCTTTCTTTCTCTCATTCTCTTTCTTTCCCTCCTCCCTCCTCTCTCTCTCTCTGTCTCTATCTTGCTCTTCCCCTTCCTCTCCATCTCCCTCCCTTCCTTCTCTTCCCCTTCCTTCCTTCCTTCCTCCCTCTGAAGATTTCTGGAATTTTCCAAGAAGCAACATTAGGACCTGTTGACAAAGGACAAGGTTCTCTCAATTTCTCCCCAGAAGAAAATGGAAGCCTGTAGAATCTTCTCTCCCCTGGGGATCCCTTAAATATTCCAGCACCAGCACCCTCTCCCAAGGAGGCAGACACAGGCTCATGGGGAACAAAGCTTTTGGGGTGGTGGTAGGTGAGGAGAGAAAGAAAAGACTAAAGTAGGGGTGGGGAGAAGACACAGGAGCTGAAGAAAAGAGGCAGAAAAAATGGGGGAGGGGAAAGGACAGGTCACTGTGCCTTGACAGCCTTGTAGGCTCAAATGGAAAAGGAAACAAGGTGATCTTTGGACAAACAGTTCATCGAGGCTTGGTGTTCAAAATAACAAGATCTTAGCTTTGAATTTGTGGGGGAGGGGGGAAGAGAAGACAAAAATGACTGTTTTATAAAGTCTTTCGAAACAATGCCTTTCATGGAAATCCTTTCCATTTTTCCATAATACGGAACTGCTGGGCACCACAATGCCTAAGAATATTCAAGGGTTAGGGGGATGCTAATTTTTCTTTGTGGCTAATTAGCTTCTTTCCTTGTTAGTCACTTATGTTGCCAGTTTTCAAAAATCGAGTTTGAAGGGAGAGAAATCTGCCTTCCCACCGCGTTAATTTCGGAGCCGCAAATATACTCTACCTCAGGTACATTTTTCTTAAATTCCCGACGGAGTTCAATTAAATGTTTATGAGAATTCTGGCTCTCCTCCTGCCGCGACGCCAGCTCAGAGGCAACAGAATTAAGCTCCTTCTAGAACAATAAGAGGGAGAAAGAGGGAAAAAAAAAGAGGGTGGGTTTTCTCTTCCCCTCCGTCCTTCACCCCCCCCATCATCATACATAACTGAACGCTGAACAAGTTTTTCTTAACTTACAAAGCTGAGAAAAGACAATGTATTGACTCCCAGTGCCTGGGAATAATTTAAGAAACCATGGATCTGACCAAAAATCTGGGATTTTTTTTTTTAGATCTTTGGGAGATGGGTTGATCAATAGTCATAAAACTGGGTAAAGTCCCCCATCCTCCCCCTGCCCCCCCCCCACAGCCCATTTCTTAATTTTTTTTAAAGGAACGCTGGCATACGCTTGTCAGTAACTGTGGAAAACATCACCAGGCCATGTCAAAATAGCATATTGTATGGGCAGATTATAGTCTAAGAATGTGGCGCTGACAGCTTTCATATATCACGGGCAGGGAACCGTTCCAACCATGAGTTACTTACACTTAAGTGTTCATAAATAAGCTCTATAAGATATCTATAGCTTTTTAATTTCGGCGGATTTTGGAAAAATGAAGGTGCCGATATGGAGTAAACTGACCTTTCGGTCCTCTCACGGTAAATTATTTCCAGTTCACTTCGAGTGCAAGGAATATTTCACTTGAGAGCCCTTGGGTCCAGATGGAGTGGATTTGAAGGGGTTTGGCCCACCTAGGAGTGGGGCGGAGGCGTGGAGCCTGGCTTTCATAGGATTCAAGTCAATTCAATTGAACCTGCATTTATTAAGTGCCTACTGTGTGTTGGGCCCTGGCCTAGGCACTAGGGACACTGGAGATGAAAACATAAAACCCTCCATGATGTCAAGGAATTTGTTCAGTGCAACAGAATGAATTCTGTTTGTAGATTCAAAGAAATGAAGTTAAAATCCAGATTCTGCTATCTAATATCTGTGTGACCTTGGGCAAGTTGCTTGACTCCTCTAAGCCTCAGTTTCCTTTTCTGTAAAATGAGAGTATTAGACCAGATCACTTCTAAGGTCTTTTCTGGCTCTTCTTCTATGACCTTCCCCATTCTACATTCTTGTTGTTTCAGTCATTTTAATCACGTCCGACTCTTTGTGAACCCCTCCCCGCAAAAGCCTCCTAAAGCTTCTAGTGCATGCTGTTGTTTGTTTAATTATGTTAGTTGAATTTGACTCTTTGTTGATCCTGTTTAGGATTTTCTTGGCAAAGATACTAGAGTGGTTTGCCATTTCCTTCTCCAGCTCATTTGACAGATGAAGAAACTGAGGCAAACAGGGTTGAGTGACTTGCCCAGGGTCACACAGTAGTGTCTGAGGCTAGATTTGAACTCAAGTCCTCCTGACTCCAAGCCTGGCACTTTAGCCACTGTACCACCTACCTGCCCCAGATGCTATTATCTATGGTGTCACTAGCTGCCCTATTCTATATTCTGCTAGGGAGGATACAACATCACTCAGTCAATGGTGATTGACAATCCCCCAATTATCCTATCTTGTACCTAGTTGCTTGCATGTTGTATTCTCCATTAGGGGGTGAGCCCCTTGATAGCAGAGACTGCCTTTTATCTTTCTCTGCACCCCCAGAGTCAAGCACAGAGCCTGGAACACTTTAGGCGCTCAAGAAATGCTTATTAAAAGATTACTGACTAGCATTTATGAAGCATCTACTGCGTGTCACAGATGGTGCTGGGCACTGCTGAAGAAACAAAGCAAAAAAGACAGTGTCCCTGACTTCATGGAGGCCTCACATGCTTTTGGGGAGCACGTCCACGGGTCAGTACAGATTAGCTCCAAAGTCATTTCCAGAGGGAGAGAGGGCTGCTAGCTGAGAGGACAGTGGGAGGTCAGGACAGACCTGGTGTAGGAGGCTTTGCTTTGACAAAAGCCAGGAGTTCTTGGAGGTAGGTTTCATATTGGGAGCTCTCCCCTTCAGTTATTAGAGGTATCTCCCTCTTGAAATGACTTTTCATTGCATCCTCAGAATCTAGTGTAGATTCCCCACATTCTAAGTATGACAGACCACTCACTCTAGGTGAGCACCAGAATGTCCTAGAGGGGAAACGGTAAGCTGGCCAGCTAGACCAGAAGAGAAAGTTCAAGATGGAGAGAATTGTTCAATTATCTCAGAAAAGTAGGTAGAAGCCAGATTGTGGAGGGTTTCAGCCACCGCCATCATCAACAACAAAAGAATATGAGCTGAAAAGAAAGGGAAAAATCCTTCCATCTTCCACACAGGGGAGAAAGGCTCTGGGCTGTGCAAGGATCCTGGATGGGCCCTTCCCTTTCCTCCTCATTTCTAATGGTGGCAATTTCAGGAGGTAAGGACAATTCACCAGGAGCTGTCATCACTTTCATTTGCATAATTCAGGATATGGTCTGTGTATGTGGTGGCTTGCCTGTTCGCAGGAACTGGAAGGACGTTTTCCCTTCCCCACCCTCCTGCCCTGGACAATAATTCGAGCTGCAGTTCCGTATATATCACTCGATTATATTTGCAGCAATCAAGTCCCATAATTTTCCAAATCCGGTGATGCAATAAATATCTGCAATCAGATTTATTAAAAACACATGCGAGCATGCAGGAGTGTATTTTGAGGGTGAACTCTTTAATCTACCATATGCCCGGTGAAAAGGAGCAGCCGGCTACCAGACCACATTTGTTACTGCCTCTACACATTCATCTAGTGTGTGTAACAAAACACTTTTGCCATTAGATAATGAAATAAAAGTCCTATTAACCCACTAAAAATCTTTTTTTGTCTAAAAGGGGAAATGCACGGTAATGGACTTATATTGTGTCTGAGCATCTGTAAATCTAGTTAATGATCATTCCCACCAATATCATAAACCTTGTACCAACCAAGACAGGGCAAGACAACAGCCTATCTCCCCAATTGCACCCTCCCCCAAGGGAAGGCAAGAAAGAACCCAAGTCATGGAACCTGTTTGGGAGGAAAAAGCATGTTGGAATGAAACTATTTTGGGAGAGAGTCTCCTGCTAAGATATCTCATCTCCACCTTTCTGGAGGGGAAAGTGTGAGAGAGAATGGTGGGAGGCCTAGAGGGGGGCTGAGGGACCTTTCTTGAATCACAAGATTCTGCCTTAGAACTAGGTTCACAAAATTAGAATCATCCCATATGCCAGCCCTGATGGCACCATAAGACCCATTCTGCCTGGTGAGAAGACCTTTTATCTGTTACTCAAATTGACAAAAGGTTAGTTGCTAGGAAGATGAGCTGGGCAGCAATTTACACTATACTGCAAACTCCTAGAAAGGAAGGATTTTTTTTAAGGCAGTTGGGGTTAAGTGACTTGCCCAGGGTCACACAGCTAGTAAGTGTCAAGTGTTTGGTCTGAGGCAGGATTTGAACTCAGGGCCTCTATCCACTGTGCCACCTAGCTGCCCCTCAAGGATCATGTTTATCTTTGCATCTCTACCAGTATAGAACTGAATGTTTCAGTAGAGACCAAGTATGACAGAGCATTCATTTCAACATTCATAAAAATCACAGATTCATTTACTGCATTTCCAAGTTGGAAAGAACTCATAGGTGACCTTATTCCATCTTTTCTCTGAATCCTAAATTTTATCTTAATGCTTCCAACGAATGATCATTTGCCTTGAATACCTCCAGGGATGGAGAAATCATTACTTTCCCTCCCACACCCAAAGCCTCCTAAAGCTTCCCATTCAATGTTGCTGTTTAGTCATTTCATTTGTGTCTAATTCTTCATTGACCCCATCTGGGGTTTTCTTGGCAAAAACACTGGAGTGGTTTGCCATTTCCTTCTCCAGCTCATTTTACAGATGAGGAAACTGAGGCAAACAGGATTAATTAACTTGTCTAGGGTCACATAGCTAGTATGTGTCTGAAGTTGGATTTGAACTCAGGTCTTCATGACTCCAGGCTTGGCACTACCCACTGTACCCTCTCCCATTCAAGAGGGCAGCCCTAAATAGGACATTTTTTACTTAGGTAAATTTTTACTTATGTGTCCCTCCACAAACTTTCTACTGATTGGCCTTCATCCAGGAGTTTGGCACTAAATAGCATAAATCAGATGCCTCTTCCACACAATAACCTTTTAGATAACTAAAGCTTGCTGTCATGTCCTCTCAATATGCCCAGTCCCTTCACAGTCTATGCTTAGAGCATGGTTTTGAGTCCCCCCCCATCACTGTAGTCATTCTCCTCTGGTGATACTCTCTTTGTCAATATCCCTTCAACAAACCTTTAGCAAGTGGGAGTTCAATGATGGAACAAGACATAGACCCTGCCCTCAAGCAGCTTCCAGTCTAGTTAGAGAAGTAGGGGATGAAACAAGTCCACAGTGAACTATGATACAGGTCATAGCTATGATAGGTATATTATACATATATATTTTCAAACTAATCCTTAAGTTTCAGGCTGACTTTTCTCCCCTGTACCTAGCATACCTCATAGTTGTCTCCCTGTTCATTGGTGTGTTCAGAGAATGAATAGCCATTTATTATTAGTCAAAGCAGAATATAATCAGGAGGTCAATTCTTTTTATAAATCACAAAATACGTCCCCAAAGTAAACTGGATTATTTGTTATTTAGGGTCATAGGTGTCAGAGCTGGGAGGAACCTTAGAACAGGGAATGTCAGAGCTGGGAGAGGTCTCAGAACAAGGAATTTCAGAGCTGGGAGGGGTCTTAGAACAGGGAGTGTCAGGGCTGGGAGAGATCTTGGGAAAGAGAATGTCACAGTGAGAAGGGACCTTCGGATTTAGAAAGTAAGAGCTCTGAGGAGAGCTTAGAAATTATCTAGTCTAATCTCTTATCAAAGGAGGAAACTCAAATCTAATAGGGGCAGTGATGTGCCCAAGGTCACACAGGTAAGACATTGCAGGTACAGGGAGCTCTCCATGGTACACTCCCTGGCCTTGCTTGCCCCCTAAATCACTCCTTGTTCTATTAGTGCAGACTATTCTGGATTTAGTGGACAGCAATAGGATAAGGTACTCACTGAAACCCGAGTGACAGAGTTATTAGCAGCTACTCTCAGTACTGGGCTGCTTCAAGGTCAGGGTCATCCGATGGGAGGGGCAATGGCTTCTGAGAAATCCAAGTTCACAAGGCAGAAACAAAGTCCACCCAACCAGCTCCTAGAGGATGATGTGTCATCGTAGTGACAATATCTCTGCCTAATATTGATAAAGGCTTATGTTCACAGGGAGAATATACATACATTATCTCATCTGAGCCATCACCAACCCTGGAAGGTAGATGGGGGCATGGCAGTGGGGTATTGAATTGAAATCCCAGTACTTGTTCTCTATCTGAATCAAATATCCTGCAATCCAGGTTCTTAGCTCAGTGTTGCTCATGTAGGAATAAATTCTTGGATCTGGAGCCAAGAAAACCTGGGATCAATTCCCACCTTGGGCAAGTCACGAAGCTCTATAAACCTCAGAGTTCCAGGACTTAGCCCAGTGCTTGGCACATAATAGATGCTTGATAAACATTTTTCGATTGATTAATGGAGTCTGAAACTTTAAGATGGGGAAAGTAGAATCACATGATCTTATTGGTCATAAATTTGGAGTGGGAAAAGGGACCCCCATAGGCATGCCAGTCTTGCTCATTCTACCAAAGAGGAAATGGAAGCCCAGCAAAGCAAGCTAATCTGCGTGAGGTCATAGTAGCTTGTAAGTATTCAGATTCATGGCTGGAGAGCTGGAGGGGACAGATAGGTCACCTGGCCTGATCCCCTCTTTTTACAGAGGAGCAACCTCAAGACCAGAGAAGTTAGGTAAATTACCCAAGGTCACACTGCTATTGTATGGCAGGATTTGAACAGCACCCATCTCACAGGGTTGCTGTGAGAATCAAATACAATCATATGGAATTATTAAATTATAAAATATTTTTAAAATTAAACAATTAAAGCACATTATAGAATGCACTTTGCGAAAAATTTTTTTTGGGGGGGAGGGGCAGTCAGAATCTGTGATTTCTTTCGTGTGGGCCATTCCCAGTATGGAAACTCCCTCTGCTGATGCAAATCAACAACTCCTGAGTCTTGGGGGCACTGTGATGTTGACTAAATTATCCAAAGTGATGTAACAGCCAGTATCAAAGTTGGGGCTTGAACTCTGATCAATCAATTGATAAATATTTACTCAGCACCTACTATGTGCTAGGCACTGGGCTAAGCACCTGGAACTCTGAGGCTCATATGGGTTAAATGACTTGCCCAGGGTCACACAGCTAGTAAGTATCCAGGTAATTATTAACCCATTAGCTGTTCCTAACTTCAAGACATTCCCTATATATGTCAGTCATCATCATCATCATCATTATTATTATTATTGTTATGACTATATTTATTATTGTTATTATAACTTGAAAGATCTTGGACAATTTACTTTATTTCTCTGGGTCTCAGTTCTCTCTTCTGTACCATGAAGAGATTGGACTCTCATTCCACTTATCCAAATGCCAATCAGTGGAATGACCAACCACGATTGTAGGGGATTCATGACCAGCCAGGCTACCCACCTCCTGACCTAGAGGTGATGGACTAGATATGCAGAATGAGACATACATATTTAAACAAGGCCAAAGTGGGAATTGGCTTTGCTTGACAGTGTATGTTTGCTATGAAGGTTTTCTTTTTCCTTTCTTTTTCAATGAAGAGATGGGAAGGAGAGAAAATGAATGTTTGTTAATAAAAAAAAACTGATAAAAATTCCACCTTCCCCTGTTTTACAGATGAGGAAAATGAAGTCTAGAGAAGGCAAAGGGTTGGTTCATGGCAGAGCTGGTCCTGAGAGCCATGTCTTCTATCTCTGGATTTTGCCATTACACATGGCCAGACTACAGGAGACACACTCCAGGGATTTCACAGTTTCTGACAGTTAATATGGAAGTTGAGTGTTGGACCTTTTTATAACCCCCCTCCACCCCCAACCCTCATCCCTACCCCAACCAGAGCTCAGTAGGAAAGATGCTGAATCCCACCCCAGGTCTCTGTGCCAGGCCTTAGGCTTAGACTCATCTGATTAATGGGCCATCAGGAACAGACAGACAGCCCGGAGCCCAGAACAGACCAACTCAAATAATTGTAATAATAAACATTCCATTTGCAGCTAAAGAAGAAATAATTTTAATGAGCTCAGAACAGAAGACAGACTTTACTAAGGTTTTGGCCAAAGATCGGCATGGAAATAAACTGTAATCTTTGCCAGAGCAAGGCTGGAAGGCTCCATGCTGTGGAGTAGGGAGAATTCCTTGAGTCAGACTGAAAGAGTTTACCTCCAGATTATGCTAATTCAGTTTAGTGCAGCTCAACAAATATTAAGCCCCTATTATGTGCCAGCTACTATACCAGGTTCTAGGGATACAAAACCAAATGCAAACGGTCCCTGCTCTCAAGAAGCTTCCACTCATGAATGAATGAATGAAAGGAAAAGTATTTATTTTAATGCTAACTCTGCCAGACACTGAAGGTATTGAGAAAAAACAAGTCTTGCCCTCAGGGAGCTTAGAATCTATTGCTAGGAATGGTATGCAAGCAGAGAAGGAAATAGACAATATATGCAAAAGTGGGGGAGGGGGTGTTAATAAGGAAAGGACCCCACGAATAACTTAGCTTGCTATTTAGACTTTCCCTAACCTGGCCCCTTCCTATCTTTCCAGTCTGTTTACGTCTTCCATAAAGGGGAGAGGAAGGGGGGAAGGGGGCAATGGGGCGACGGTGAGGCTTTAGGTGGCTTGGTGAGGAGATGGCAAGGAAGTGAGAGAAACACACAGCAACAGGTTGTGCAGCCACACTGGGGGCCCACAAGAGGATTCTAGCTCTGGGCTAGGGACTCTTGTCTCATTCTAAATTTTTCTCTCCCTCAGCACCAGGGCCAATGTTCTTTATGCACTTTATACCCTAAGGGTTGTTGTTGAGATGATTTGACATAATATAGGTTCTGAATCATAGAGCAGCTTTTTTTGGGGGGGGGAGGAGCTTTAATTGAGGTTAAGTGATTTGCTCAGGGTCACACAGCTAAAAAGTACCTGAAGCTACTTTGAACTCGATTTGAACTCAGGTCCTCCAGACTCCAGGACTGGTGCTCTTATGCACTATGGCGCCTCCTAGCTGTCCCTGAATCACAGAATTGCATTCATAATAGCACACTTTAAAAAATTTATGCAAACCCGCCTCTGCCCTTCTTCAGCTTGGTGGTGTACCAGGTAGACTGCTGACCTTGGACTAAAGACGTCTTGAATTTGAATCCTGCCTCAGATACTTCCTAACTCTGTGACTCTGGGCAAGTCACTTAACCTGTCTCAGCCTCAGTTTCTCATCTGTATAATGGGGGTGATAAAAATAGCATCTACTTCACAGGATTGTTGTGAGGATCCAATGAGATAACATGTAAAGTGCTTAGAGAAATGCAAGCTTTCATGATTATTCTTTCAGCTTCACTTCACCCCTCTGTTTGCCTCAGTTCTCCCATACGTCAAATAGCACAGAGCTGGAATTCTATTTCAGGCCTACATTACCTCTTCACAACCTACTACAATAACGTTTCTCTCACTTCCTTGCCACTCCTCTCACCTTTTTAGCTCCCCTTTATGTATTATCTTCTTCATTAGAATGGAAGCTCCATGAGGGCAGGGACTATCTTGCTTGTGTTGGTATCCTTTATCTATCTATCTATCTATCTATCTATCTATCTATCTATCTATCTATCTATCTATCTATCATCTGTCTGTCTATCCCTCTATCCTTCTATCTATTCATCTATATTCTATGTGTCTATCCATTTGTCTTTCTATCATATCTATGTATCTATCATATCTATCTACTTATCGATCATATATAGCTATATTGTCTATCTATCAATCCATCCATCTATCTATCTATCCATCATCTATCTATCTATCTATCTATCTATCTATCTATCTATCTATCAATCTATCTATCCATCTGTCTCTAGCCACATTTGTGGTGAGAAATAAGACAAGATGGATGGCCCCAGCAGTGATGGCCAAGATGGATAGCCAAGCTGCTGTGGAAAGGCAGGCCAGGTTACAGAAGCCATCAATCATTCCCAACGTGTTATGTAAATTTCTGGTGCCAAAGATGTACAGAGCCAATTATCAGGGGCCACGGCGAGTTTTCAAATGCCTGCAATAAACCTTTCCCCAGTGAACTGATGAGCAATCACCAGCTTTCTGTGCTTTATTGGCTGGCATAAATATTTTGCTCTACATTTAAACAATCTACATGAGGGAAACTTAGCTAAACCCGAGTCCTCTGTGTATTCCGAGGATAGGGTAAGGAGGAGTGATGCTCAGCAACTTTTTAAAAAATTTTTTCCTTTTTCTTTTTCTTTCTTTCTTTTTCTTTCTTTCTTTCTTTCTTTCTTTCTTTCTTTCTTTCTTTCTTTCTTTCTTTCTTTCTTTCTTTCTTTCTTTCTTTCTTTCTTTTCCTCCTTCCTTTTTTCTTTCTTTTCTTCCTTCCTTTTTTCTTTCTTTCTTCTTGGTTAATTACAGGAAATTAGTGATGAAATAGCTTTAGAAGTGCAATGGAATCTTCACTTCAGGGAGTGGCTGCAGGCTTGGAAGGATGAGACATTGTGGATGGGAACTGGGAGATTTTAGGTTTGGAGGTGGGAAGGGGACAGGACATGGGTCAAGGATGAGGCCTCCCTCTCTCCCTGGTTATGGAGAGCTTGGTGGATCCAGACCAAAGGGAGCACAGCATGGTGGGTATTTCATCCGCTATGACCTTCGGGACTGAGAGAGAGGAAAGAGGTAACAGAGGGCAGAGGTGACCTTTTAGCAGGCTCCAAACTCCCTGGGGACAAAATGAGGGGAAACATGACTCTTACTGAGCTGGCTGCTGTGACTAAGGCAGCATGAGGCTCCCAGTTGCCTTTTTATAGCATAAATCTAAGGGTGTGGCAGAGTAAGACGTCCACGCTGACCTCTGGCTAGACCAGTATGGTGGAGGAGAAAGAGCTGTGATTTGGAGGTCAGGAGACCTGAGTTCTAGAACCATCCCTGTCCCAATTCTCTGCGTAACCTTTGACAATCACCTGCTCTCTCCGCGCCTGTTTCCTCAGCTATAAAAACAGGGGGTTGACTTAGGTAATGTCCAAGATCCTTTCCAATTCTACTTCTATTATCTTATGATCACAGTCTCTCCCTTCAGGCACCCCATATTATATCAGGGGAAACTATATGTGAATGAACAAGTAGATATAAGATATATACAAAGTATCCTGTAATTCCAGCTGTGGATCAACTGAGCTCAGGAGTTTTGAATGGCAGTGTGGTGAGCTAACTGGGCATGTGCAGCACTAAGGTGAGCTCTCGGGAGTCCCTACTCCAACACTTGGCAACTTTGGTGAAGTCATTTTACTTCTTGAGCCTCAATTACCTGATCTGTAAAATAGGGGCAAAAATCATTGCACTCTTTAACTTCACGGGAATTGTCAAATGAATGAATGAAAATTAAAAAAATTTTTTAAAATGAAAAAGTTTCTTAAGCACTGAACTATTTGTTAAGCACAAAAGCAAACTGGTCCTTCCCTTGGAGAAAATTACCTTCTAACAGGTAAAACATCATCTGCAGGAGAGTGGTGGTCAAAGACTAAGATCTTTGGGTCTGGGAAATCACAGGGATGGTGAGTGGAGCCATAGGGCAAATGATTTTCGTGAGGAAATGATTTTGTTCTTCTACTTACAAGACATTTCCCCCCTGTCTCCTTCCGTTCACTCACATCATCTTTTCCTTGGAGCAGCCACTTACGTGTAGTAGCCTCCTAATGGATCTCCCTGCTTCTAGCCTCTCTCCACTGCCTGGCACATAGTAGGTGGTATATAAATGCTTATTCCCTTTCCCAATCCTTCTTCCACATAGCTGCCTGATATTCCTAAAACACAGATGAAATCACACCACTTCCCTCACTAAGAATCTTTAGATGCTCCCTATTGCTTCCAGAAGGGAATACAAAAGTCCTCAGTTTGACATTTAAAGTCCTCAACAATCTGTCTTCCACTTTCTGGTCATTTCCTACTACTCCCCTTCATGCATGCTCTAGTTTGTCAAAGATGACTGCTAACTGTAGCCCAGATGCACATTTGATCTCCTGCTGTGGTGCCTTTGCAAAAGAGGTCCCCCATGCCTGCAATGTAGCCCTACTCATGTCTACCTCTTAGAATCCTTCGCTTTTTAAAAACCTAATTCTATATATTCTCTCTCTCTCTCTCTCTCTCTCTCTCTCTCTCTCTCTCTCTCTCTCTCTCTCTCTCTGTATTTCCTGATTTCGTGAGTTCAAATCTTACCTCAGGCACTTACTAGCTGTGTGACTCTGGGCAAATCACATTTATCCCTGTTTGCCTCAGTTTCCTCATCTGTAAAATGGGCTGGAGAAGGAAACGGCAAACTACTCCAGTATCTCTGCCAAGAAAATTCCAAATGGGGTCATGAAGAGCAGGACGTGACTGAAACAAATGACAATACAGTTGTCCTTCCCCTGAAATGACTTTGTTTATATTTTGTAGATTCTTTGTATCTATTTCTCCATGATTAGATTGACTCCCCCCCCCAGTAGAATGGAAGCTTTTTGAGGACAGGGGGCTTTTTTCTTTTTCATCTTTCTATACAGTGCCCAGTTCATATTACATGGTTAATAAATATTTGCTGAATTGATTCAAAGTCATTAACCATAAAATAAACAGAAATAATTGCTTATGATGAGATTTTCCCTGTCCTTGAAGCAGACCTCAGCCCAATTTCTCAGCATGGCGATGAGGGGGACACTCCTCTTTCCAGACAGCCTGGGGGCCCCATAGTTTGCTGCTCCCCTGTCCCTTATTCTGCTGCCCAAATGAGGTTCCCAGCCATGTCCGTGCCCTGTCCCCTCTAGATCACCTTTGCTGACTTCCCGGAAATCAAAGGAGAAAACTGTTTCAGTTTCGGCAGCAGGAAGAGTGGGAGACTGTGTAAGCGCTGTCCTTGAGAAAGGATGCCAATCACAACGGCTAATTATCTCTGTGGCACATGCACAAACTGAGATCCAAATCAGGGAGCTTCCTCCTGGCCTTGATTACTGTTTGATATGCACGAATTCTAGGAACTTAGAATCCTGTGAGAAGTGGAGAGGACAAAGGGAAGCCACCTACCAGTGGGGACCCTGGGGCTGTGCTGAAGACCCCCCTAGGCAGGTGAAAACCCAGGGTTTACTGTTTGAGAGATAATAGGTTTTAGGAAGGCAGCTTCCCTGAATCACCCCCAAACTTTTGGGTGTCTTAACTCAGGGAAGGGAACCCTCATGAAAAAGGGCTTTTGACAGCAGACATTAAATTTAATTTAACGAGCACTTATTAAGCACCTACTGTATACCACACACTGCACTAAATGTATGGAATGCAAAGACATGACTGAGGCAGTGCTTCTCCTCAAGGAGCTCACATTCTACTGGGTGGACCTTGGCTAGGGGGTGACAGGTTGTCAGATTTGGAGTCAGTAATAATAAGAGTATTAATAATAGGACAGCTAGGTAGGGCAGTGGATAGAGCACTGGACTTAGAATCAGAAAGACCTCATCTTCCTGAGTTTGATAAATCTGGCCTCAGACACTAACTAGCTGTGTGACTCTAGGTAAGTCACTTAGCCCTGTTTGCCTCAATTGCCTCATCTGTAAAATGAGCTGGAGAAGGAAATGACAAACCACTCCAGGATCTTTGCTAAGAAAACCCCAAAATGGAGTCATGGAGAGTTCAGCAGGACTGAAAACGACTCAACATTGATAATAGTATTAGCACCTATATAGAGGCAGCTAGGTGGCGCTGTGGATAGAGAGTTGCACCTGAACTCAGGAAGACCTGAGATCAAATTCAGCCTCAGTCCAGGGTTGTGAGGATGGAGTGAGGTAATATTTATCTAACAGTGCCTGGTACATGATAGGTGCCTACTTATTGCTTTTTCCTCCCTTTTCATATAATGTGTTATAGCATGTCAGAGATACACATCCTAGGCTTCCTAGGACAGAGAACAATCTCTTGGTGGGGGTGGGGATGGGGTAGGGGGAAACCATCGTTAACAGTTTAAGATGTACAGTACAAATTAAGAGACTGCAGGATGTGGTCTTCAAAGGGACCCTACAGGTCATCTAGTTGGATGGAGGAACCGGAGTGGGTAGGGTGATGGTGATTTGTCTACGACCACTTGCGTGTTAAAGTAGCCGAGGTCATATTTGAACCTGGTTTTTGGGACTCCAAAGCTAGCAGACTTTCTGCTATAAGATCCTACCTCCTCTCCATGCCACACCTTCCTCCAGTCATCTTCTTGCCCAGAATTCAGAGAGGAGACACTTAAATCACCAAATGAGAGAGCTAGAAGGGACCTTTGCAGTCATCTCACCGATGCAGAGGCCGTGTGATATCACGGAGAGCAAAATGGATTAAGGGTTATTAGATATACTCTCTAGGTCTGGCTCTGCCACTAATTTCCATGCATAGCTTTGGGCCAGTGGCCATGTTATTTCCCCCGATAGAAAGTAAACTCTTGGGGGTAGGGGGAGGGTAGAACATGTTTTGATTTGTTTTTTGTATTTCTTGTGCCTGTAATGTAGCAAGTGCTTAATAAATGCTTGTTAATTGGCTGGCCTGTGCCTCAGTTTCCACATCTGTAAAATTAGATATTACTTCTCCCTGGGGCTATTGTGATGACTCACTTAAGAAATGGGGATGTGCATCGAAAGGCATAAAGCACTATACAATATACAGGGGATTATTAATAAGTGCTCTGTGGTTGAACATAGCTTGGAGCCAAAATCAGAAAGGGCAGAAAGAAAAGGATGATTGGCTAATTTTTCCCCCACCTTAAAGGGATGGGGTGGGGGTTCTGGTCTTATCCAATCTTAGGAGGCAAAAAAAGCCCAAAGCCTCTAATGTTCCTGGCCCCCAGGGACGTCCCTCAATTCCAACCCAAATTTAGCTCCATCCCACACAAGCCGGCTGTTCTCCTTTTTAAGGGCTGCAAGTCATTTGCATGAACAGCTCTGTCTGGAGAAATGGGGATAGAGAGGTTGAAGGTAAAGAGACTAGAGAGAAGGGCAGGCGTCAATACCTTGTGGGTGGAGGCCAGCTCTTCTGACCTGGATCGTGGGCTCTTCTAGAGACAGGGTGCTGGAGCCCTGATCCCTTGTGGGGGTGCTTGAGAGAAATCCTCCTTCCTTCCCATCCCCCATCTCCACCCCTCCCCAGCCTGAAAGAACAGAATTTAATTTGCAGCCTCATGTATAGTAAGATCCTATTTCACGCACAGCTGTTCGGGCTCCCGATATATCAAAGCCTTTCCACTTAAAAAAAAAAAAACCACAATAACAACCACCAAAAAACCTTTCAGAATCAATATCCCTTTCTCTACCCATATTTTATTAAAAAGTTGAGCATCAATATTAATGTTTAAATTCCCACCAAGCTGAGTTTAATTACCTATAAACTGTGCCCACTCCTAGGTAGACTTCCTTCCCCGCCACAGTAAATAAAAGCGGTAAACAGAGAGCTAGTTTCATAGATACTAAGCAACTGAACCAAGTTCCAGAGACAACTCAAGGACAGGCTCCTGCGCAGAATGAACCAGATGGGGAGCTCTTGGGTTTTTGTCTTTTTTTTTAATTATTCCCCTCCTGAGCTGATGACAGAATTTTAACCCCACCCCCTCCCCCAAACTCTCAAATAAGAAAGCCCTTTCCTTCTGGATTACCACCATCACCCCCACCACCATTTTTCAAATGGAAAGGTTATAAAAGCAGGAAGAGCTTCTTAGAGGTGGTCAAAGCCACCTTCCTCATTTGACAGGTGGGGAAAATGAGGCTCAGTGACAAGGAGGGGTCTGACAAAGGTCCAGTGTAAGTGGGGTGGCGAGATGAGAATATGGGTCTTTCGAGTCTTAAGTCTGACTTTTTCTACAACACTGAACAATCCAGTTGTTAGGGCTCCCCCCCTCCAATTACTTTATATGGCCACTAGCATTTATCAAATTAGATAATATTTGTAAAGGGCTTTGCCAACGTTAAAGCACTATATCAACATTAGCTATTATTATTCTATTTACTTTGTATTTATTGATGTAGGGAGATAGATTTTCCTTAGAAAACACACCAGTGGAAGCTTGCAAGCCATTGTCTTGAGTGCATGAGGATCCATAGAGAACCCTGGACCTTGAGCAATCATCTTGAGCACCTCATACATCAAAGAGGGCACTGTCATGGGTGCCACAATTGGCTGTGTACTCCAGTTGTATCCCCCTTGGAGAATGAATGTAAGCTCATGCTTTTATTTTTGTCCTTGCACTCCCAGCATGTAGCACAGTACTATACACATGGTGGGCATGTAATAAATACTTACTGACTTCAACTGAAGGCATCAAAGAGCCCAAAGGTCAAGATAGGGAGTGATGCAATACCCTTCTGTCTATCTGTCTCTCCAGGCTTAACACACATTGGTCCTTTCCATGAACCTTAAATAGACACAACTAAGGAGAGAGTCAATTGAAGAAATGGTGATACCCTATTGGTGGAGCTGTGAATTGGGACTATCTTTCTGGAAATGCTAAGAAACTGATGAAAATATCCATACCCTTTGACCCTGATCAACCACTGTCAGGCATCTACCCACTGACTGGAGAATGGCTGAATAAACTGAGATATATGACTATAACAGAACATCATTATGTTGTAAGAGATGACAAATATGAGAAATTCAGAGCATGGGAATAATAGTATGAACAGATCTAGAGTGAAGTAAAACAGAACCAGAAGAACTCTGTGTGTGTAGAGGATGTATGTACATATATATGATATTTCACATACAATATGACTATAATGATATAAATAAAAACCACTTTAAAAGATAGCCAAACATTTAATAATTGCAATGACCAATCTTGGAGAACAAATAATATAATAATAATGCTGTTGCTGCTGCTAAGGACTGGATCTGTGATTTCAATGACCTAGGGAACTCCTGGGTGATGAAACTCCCTTTATCAATGCAGGTCAGTACCTTCTCTGCAATTTTTAATCTTGGAGAAAGCTTAGAGATTAGGTGACTTGCTCAGGGTCAAGCAATCAGTATGTGTCAGGGGTAGAACGTGAACTCTCGACTTTTGTTTTCAAGGCCAGTTTTCTCTCCTCTATGTCATCCTGCCTTGACTTTCTATAATAATTTTAATAACAACGATAACATTAAAAATAAGAATAGTTGACATTCATATGCTGCTTTAAATACATGCTCTTGCCAAAGAGACTGGAAATCATGGAAATGGGATGTTGCAGAGAGATAAGGTCATTGATTTTAGCTGAACTGTTTTTCCTTGTTAGAAGGGAGAGTTCAATGCTAGGAACAGGATGGGGCACTTTGACTAGAAAAGGATGTGATGTGAAAACAAAAGTCATAAATAAAAAGGCTGGGGTTTTGTTTTTGTTTTTCTTTTACAAAAGAATACGAGTTTCTTGTGGGCAGGGGCTGTTTTATTTTTGGTGTCCTACTTCGTGTTTTGCACCTAGTAGGTGCTTATGAAGAGTTTGTTCAATTGCACCAGACTATGGAAGGGAGCTGTTTAACTGTGAGGTGGGATTATAGTGAATTTGTTTCACTGTAGGAAGAGAGTGAAAGAGACAGAGAGACAGAGATAAAGAGACAGAGGGAGGGGGAGACAGAGAGAATCAGAAAGACAGATGGACAAAGGGAGACAGACATAGAAATGAAGAAGTAGATAGACAAAGGTGTGTTGGAGGAAAGGAAACAGACCAGAGGAAAATGCACGATCACTGTTACTGAAAGAAAGAATGTATTCATAAACACAAACAGGTCCAGGGGCCCTGCTGCCAAAATGTTATCAGTTTACAACATTACAGGAATCATGATATTTTAGGACCTGGGAGAATTATTTGACTATGAATCTATTAACATTTTCAGGCCATATTTTTAAGTGAAGAACCATCCGTCAGAGCAGCATACAGCCATCTCTGCTGCCCTGATCTATTCGTGCATGGATGGATGGAAGACCGGGCTGGGGATGCACACCATGGCTGACAATAATAGATTCCCCAGCACACCTCATCGGATACATCAGACGTGAGCTCTGCATGGCACTCCTGCAAAGATAAAGCTGTTGTAGGAAGAGGGGAGAATGGTCTTTTCTCTGCTCATTAACATACAGCAAACAACTACTTATTTTGAACTCGGGGCTGTTTGTCAGGAAGAGGCATCCAACTTTGTAGGTCTTCCCTTTCTTCACTAACTACCAGGGACCCATCCAGAAGGGACTTCCATGACATCTCACATTACCAACACAGATGATTTGATCACAAGATTATAGCTCACGTCAATGGGGGAAGGTGGGGTGAACCTACCTCTGATGCTTACTAGCTGTGTGACCCTGGGCAAGACAGTTAATGTCTCACTTTGAGCCCCAATTTACTCATTTGCAATAAGGATACTATATACCTCCTTCTAAGGCTGTTGGGAGGATCATTGAGCTAATGTATGTACTGTGCTTTGGGAACTTTAAGCAGCTAGTTGAGTCTATTTATTACATATATTTCCCCCAGCAAGGCTCTGTTTCAGACCAGTCAAGCAGAATCAACAACGATGATGTTACATATTTTTTCCACAACAACCCAGGGGAGGAGTTGGATGAAAAAAGGTAGAGGGAGATGGGGGTTTGAACAGAGAAGACCAAAATGGCTTCCTTAATCATCATCATCATCATCATCATCACCTTCTTCTTCTTCTCCTTCTCCTCATGTTTTTCAATGGAGTTCAGATAGAAACAGTCCTGGGATAAGTCACTATCTTGCTATTATTTTTTTTCTATTTAACATTCTGTATATTATCATGTAGGTAAATGAAATAGCTGATGTTTGTAGTTAAATATAAGGCATTGGAATGTAAGCTCATCTTTATGTTTGCTGAAAACATTCCCAGGACAAGTCCAGCAGCAGACAGGATGACAAGGATAACATATCCTGACTGCATCCTGCTTCCATACGACTGCTTTCTCTAAGTCTCTACATTTTGAAAGCTTTTCATTCTGTGTGGGTTGGAGATTACAAGTATTTAGTATTGTGACATCTCTTAAAATATTGTTCATAAGATTTTATGGATCAATACCTTAGGGTATTGTGGGCAATTGTTTTTTTTTTAAATCTATGATTATGAGGTGCTTCTGAAACAATTTGTAATTACTATGACTAATTCCAAGACCACCTTTGCCATAATCACCTTCATTTTGACCACTATTATCACTACTACCACCACCACCATAACCTTCATTACTTCTACTATTTCACCAGAAGGTCAAAAGCACGATCAGACAGGTATGCAAGGTCCCTGCTAATAATAATTCTTTTTTTAGCCCCTTCAGATTTTTTCAAAACATACTCACATCTTGGAATAAAAGGCTTAAGAACTAGGTTCAAAACTAGGCTTTGTCATTTATTGTCTATTTGAATTTGGGTAAGTCTCTCAGTCTCAGTTTTCTCAACTGCAAAATAAGAGGGTGGACTAGATCAGCAGTTCTCAGAGATGTTGGTCCCAGGACCCCTTTACACTTTTATTGAAGATAACCTACCTCATCCCGCCAAAAGCTTTTGCTTACGTAGGTTATATCTACTGATATTTACCATGTTAGGAATTAAAACATCTTAGAGTTATTATGAAAGCCGTTCTGACCTCCCAGATCCCCTTGAAGGTATCTTGGGGACTCCCAGGGCTCCTTAGCCCACACTTTGAGAATCACTGGTCTAAATGGCCTCAAAAATCACTTCCATTTGTAAATCTACTATTACATATGATTCTTAGAGATGATCTTATTCAACCCTCTCACTTTACAGACTGGGAAAATGAAGTTTGGGAGGTGGGGTCATAGGGCTCTAGATTGTGACGTGGAAGGGACCTCAGAGGACATCTAGTCTAACCCCCTTGTTTTAACAAAGGAGGAAACTGAGGTGGTGAGAAATCAAGTGATTTGTTCCTGATCTCCCAGCTAATCAGTATCTGCAGAGGGAATTGAACCCAGGTGTCCTGATCCTAAGCCAACACTGGCAAAGCCAGGATTAGTACAAGAGTCCTTGCCTCCTGATAGGAGTTCTTTCAACTGGACAAAGGCACATCCTACGAAGAGTTTTAAAGACAACAGAGAAATTTGGTCTCTACAACACTGTGCCAATGTGGACCGCTAACAGGACCATCAGACCATACTTGAACCCTCTGTACTAAACTATACTACCTAACCTGGTACCCTCTTGTACTGCAGGGTGGATGTATGCCCTGGGTCAGTTACAAACAATTCCCATTATAAGACACTGGTGTTTTTTCCTCCAGGGGTTTATAAACTCTGTCTTTTTTGCATCAGGTTGAAACTTAGAATACAGGTTGTCAGCCAACATGCCATGCATTTTTCTAAAAATAACTCAAATTGGTTAAGCCATTTTTAAGCTACGGAGCAGTCTGGGGAAGGGAGAGGGAAGAAAAGTAAGGGGGGATTTAAAGGTTGTTTCAGACACTTTTTGATCAGCTTCAAACTAAAAATAAAAAGGTCTTGTTTGAAGGAAATAAGCATAAACCCATCCCTGCAGGTACTTCCTGGAGATCTATATTTTGCCCTCACTAAGGTTCCATCTCAGGCCGGTTGGGCAGGATGAGTCTTTAAAAACCCACTAAGTCACATACGTCTCTACAACAACCCCAGAAAAGATGGAGGACAGAGAAAAGAGAGAGATAGAGGTTTAGAAGTCCAAGATGGTCACTGGATGGGGAAGGAAAGGACAAATCTGTTGTCCTCTCTGAGCCTGTTTTCACCTCATCCAACTCTAAATTTATCATCCTCTATAAATGCGATGGACACAGAAGGAAGATGATGACTGTTCTGGACCCTGGGAGGCCTACTGTCAACTCCAACAGCAAGAGTCTATCTTCTAGGGGCAGCTAGGTGGCGCAGTAGATAGAGCACTGACCCTGGAGTCACCCTGAGTTCAAATCCAGCCTCAGACACATGACATTTACTAGCTGTGTGACCCTGGGCAAGTCACTTAACCCCAACTGCCTCACCAAAAAGCAAAAAAAAAAAAAGAGTCCATCTTCTACTCTATACTTATGGCCAACTTGGATAAGGCACAACAGTCTACATCTTTGCAAATCATTCAAGAGACATCCATATGCAAGATGTGATTTGTTGAAGTAGTCATTGAGAACATTATTCAATTCAGTTAAATTCAGCAAATGGTTACTAAATCTCCACTGTCAATAACCACTTATGAAATATCTACTATGTGCCAGGCATTGTGCAAAGCACAAAAGTGAAATAGTCCCTGTCCTCAAAAAGCATATATTCAAGTTGGATAGATAACACATACATACATATGTAGATATATGAATAGCTAGATGGAGGAGACGAGCACAGAATTTGGAATCAAGAAGACCAGAGTCTGACTACTGCCTCAGATACATACTAGGTGGGTGGCGCAAGATAGGGCATAGTGCCTGGAGTCAGGAAGACCTGAGTTCAAATTTTGGCTTTAGGCACTTACTAGCTGTGTGGCCCTGGGCAAGTCACTTAGACTTTGCCTCAGTTTCCTCATCTGTAAAATGGGAATAATAACAACACCTGCCTTCCAGGGTTGTTGTGCTATCTCTTGCTCAGATGGGTGATGGGTGGTATAATGGAAAGAGCACTTAGCCATTTACTAGTTAAGTGACCATGGACCAAGAGATTTCTATGAGCCTCAGTTTCCTTACTGGTAAAATGGGGATAATAATATCTTTTCAAGAAGTTGTAGAGCAGGGAAGGGACCTGCTAGAGTTCATCTCATCCAACGATATCATTTTATAATTGTTTCCCTCAACCGATGCCAAGGGGCACCTTTTCCTCCAATTTATAGTCTTAGGGAATTGCCAAGAACACTGAGACATTAAATTTCCAGGGCTCCCCATCTTGGATGTAATATTTGTGAAGTGCTTAGCATAGCGCCTGGCCCACAGCAGGTGCCACATAAATCTTAGCTATTAAAGTAACTTATTTATATAGTGCTTTAAAGTTTGTAAAACACTGCACATATATTAGCTTGTTTGGTTCTTACAATAATCCTGTGAGGTAGGTGCTACAATTATACTCATTTTACAGATGAGGAAACTGAGGTTGTGAGAAGGAGGTTCAGTGACTTGTCCAGGGTCACACGACTAATAAGTGTTTGAGGCCAGATTTGAAATCTTGATTTTGAGTCTAGTGCTCTTAACTACTATGCCACCTGCCTCTCTCAGCCTCAGCTTCCTCTTCTGTAAAACTGGGATAGTATAATCCAGATGGAGCTGGATTTGAACTCAGACCTTCACTCACAGTGTTCTGGGCACCATCCCACTTTGCATGCCCCAAGAACCTAAGCAGGGAGGTGGCACTATATAAAGGCTAACTATTGTTAGTAGTATTAGTCAAAGCACAGCTGAGCTGTCACCTGTGACATCAGATTATTAGCATATTCTCTGTTTGTCTGTCTGTCAATTCCATTGCATTACTTTGCACAGACTTTGTATTTACTCACATTCATCTGTTTGTGTTCTCTCCCAACTCCTCCTCCCCAAGGAGACTGTAACCTCCTTGAGGGCAGTGGCTGGTCAATTTTTGGCTTTGGATTTGCAGTGCCATCATGTAGTATACCCTTAATAAGTGACTGTCAAATGAAATCGAACTGAATTTCATCCCCTGTCTGTTTCCAAGAGTCCCTTGCCTCCTCTACCTTCCAGAATCCCCATCAGTTCACATGCTTTGTTATTCGATCTATTATTCTGGCTGGGGGCCCGCGGACAGCTCCCTAATGATGATGGCGCCATACAAGAGGCACACTCAGAGGCATGTTCATTTCCATATTCTGCCCATGTTTATCTTGCAGATGTGCGGATACATTACAATAGAGGAAAAAGAAAATTCAAAATTTGTGCTCCAAAGATATTCAAATTAGTTAATCAAGGGGCTTATTATTATTTCTCCTCTGCTACTCGCAGCTATCCATGAAGATAATTGATCAGCTGCTAATAGCTGATTACATTTCAGAAGTGTTTTCTTATCCCCATTACTATCATGTTTAAAGACATTTTATAAATTTCCCAATTATTTCAAATTGTTTCGCCTTGGAAAACACCTAACCACCATCATTTGTCAGTTGGAAAAGAGCTGCCTCCAGGGGGCCCAAGGGTGTCTCCAAGACTGTCCACAGCCAAGGGTTCAAGGTCTGGTTATGTGATTTGGCCCCTTTGATGTTATTCAGACTTAGCGGGAGGAGGGGCCATGCCTCAGCTGAAGCATCTTTTTGTTCTTACATGTTACTAGCAATGGGGCATAGATACCCAGAGAAGCAGAGACACTAAGGAGACAGTTCTAAACTTCTCTCCTGGCTCCTGGGAAGCCTCTTTGCATGTGGAGAGAGCTCAGGATAGGGACTCAAGAGGCCTGGTAGAAAGAGCATTGAATTTGGAGCCAGAGTACTTTGCCACTTACTACTTGTGTGAACTTGGACAGGTCACTTATCCTTGGGCCTCAGTTTCCTCATCTGTGAAGTATGGAGACTGAATCAGATGACCTTTGAAGTTTCTTGAAGTTCTGAGACTATGACTCTTATGATTCTGCCCCTTGTGATCTTGGGTGAGTCAGCACACATGCATGGGCTTTTGTTTCCTCATGTAGGAAATGAATGCAAAGAGCTCTCAGCACCCTGGACAGCTCTAATATTCTATTAATTTTCTTTATATGTCAAATGAATCTTCTGAAATTCTAGGAGCTTAGTATCTCCCCATGTTCTTTTTGAGGATAAACGTCAGAAGGACCACAGGAATGAGAGCTGGAGAGGCCCCAAAGGGTGACCTAATCTGAGCTGTCACACCCATTTTACAAAAGAGGACTTTTATACTGGCATTTCTTGCTCAGATGGGTGATGGGTGGTATGGTAGAAAGAGTACTTGGCCGTTTACTACCTGAGTGACCATGGACCGAGAGACTTCTCTGAGCCTCAGTTTCCTCACTGGTAAAATGGAGATAATAACACCTTTTCAAGAAGTTAGTAGAGCAGGCTCTTTCATTTTATAGTTATCTCCTTCAACCAATGCATCTTTTCTCCAGTTTATAGTCTTAGAGAAAGAACACTGAGGCATTAAGGTTCCAGGGTTATCCATCTTGGATACCCCAGAGGTAAGACTCAAAACTCAAGTTTTCCTGGTTCCAAGGCCACCTTTCCATCTGCTGTACCATGCTGCCTCTCTAATGTTTAAAAAAAAAAGGGGGGGAAATCCCAGACGTCTTCTATGAGAGGCAGTATGATACAGAACACAAAGGATCAGTCATGGAGTTAGGAAGACCTAGGTTCAAGGCATGACTCTGATGCATGCTAGATTTGTGACCCCAGGGAAATCACTTAACCCCTCCTTGCTCCCAGGAAACTCTTTAAGACTATATAGGTTAGGGGCAGCTAGGGGTGCAGTGGATAGAGCTGAGTTCAAATCCGACCTCAGACACTTGACAGTCACTAGCTGTGAGACTCTGGGCAAGTCACTTAACCCCGATTGCCTCACAAAAACAAACAAACAAAAAGACTATATAGATTATAAAGGAGTGGTGGGGCCTGCATCAGTAATGCCCATTCTCACACCAGGAGTTCCTTACAAGACATTACTGATCTACACCATCTCCTACCCCTTACCCGGACCACCACCATCCTCTAAGTTGGTTATTATATACAAGGTTCTGAATCATGGTTTTTTTTCTCCGCCCCCCGCCCTTCTCTCCCCCAGTCCCAAAGGATAATTATGAAATGGAATGAAAGAAGACAAAGCAGGAGCAGTGCTGAGGAACCAAACTGAGGCATATGTTTACAGAGCATCACATGGGCCCTGGCCTCAGAGCACCTATTGATTTTAATGGGAGTTGCATAGCCAGGCCCCGCTTATAGATCTGGAAATGGATCCTTGAGGGATTGCAGGAAATAAAATTTAAAAAAAAGTTTTAGAAGCTAAATGACTCAGTAAAAAATTGGTCAATGAATTCAAAATTGTGGGCAGTAAGAAAATGGCAATCTGGGAGGTACATGAAAGCAAGCTACAATCCTAGTTCAACATACTTCCCCAGTCATCTCCACACTATAACGCTTGAAATCTGTGTATCATCTTCATTTTCCTTCCCCTACCCTACCTTAGACTTTTCCCCTAAGATGCTGGGCTCTGATAGATGAGCTTGTGCCTTATCTTGCCCAGAACCAGGCTTCCATGACACTTTTTGGCCATCAAATAGCACCCCTCCCCCCACATGTGCTTAATAAATGCTATCTCTATCCATCCATCTATCTATCCATCCATCCATCCATCTATCTACCTATCTATCTTTCTACCCCCTCTACCTATCCATCCATCTTCCAATCTCTCTCTCTCTCTCTCTCTCACACACACACACACACACACACACACACACACACACACACACACACCCCTATGAGGAAAAACTACAAATGAAGAGGCTACCACATTAGCAAGTTTCAAACTATATAGGGTGTTCCAAAAGCTTAAAATAGCATTAAGAATTTCAGGACATTCTGTATTATAAGCAATTGTCATCAAAATTATTTTGTTCAGGTTAAAAAACAGCGACATAAATTGGCAAAACAGACTAGATAAGCAAGCAGCAGAAGCAACAGAATATAGTAGAACAGTGTTTGATAAATATAAGAAGGCAATGACTTGAGGAAGGACTCCCTTTTTGACAAGAACTTCTAGTGAAACTGGAAAATGGCTTGGCAGAAATTGGGTTTAGAACAACATATGACACCATGTAGCACAATAATCTTAAAATAGATAAACAACCTGAATGTAAAAGGTTATACCACAAAAAAATAGAAAGAATGAGATCAGGTACCTTTCTCAACTACGGCTAGGGAGAGAATTCTTAACCAAAAAAACCAAACCAAACCAAAACAATATAGTAGATCAGAAAACATAGTGGACAATTTTTGCTACATAAACATCTAAAAATCCTCCCAACTCCTGTATGAATAAAAGTCAGAATTAGAAGAATAACAGTTGAGGAGAAAGAAAAATATTTGCAAAAAATATCACTGATAAAAATGTGGGGGAATTAACATAAATATCATACACAAGGAGCCATTCCCCAATAAAGAAGTGGATAAAGGATATGAACAGTTTTCAAAGGAGGCATTGCAAATGTTAAGTGAGCTCATGCTCCAAATCACTAATAGAAACAGACATTCAAATTAAAACAATTCTTAAGGTTTCCTCTCACACCAGGCAAATTGGAAAAGATGACAGAAGATGGGAATGGTAAGGTTTGGAGGGGCTGTGGAGTGACGAGTACACAGTGGCCCTCTTGGGGGAGCTTGGCGTGGTCCAGGTGTTGGTCAGTTGCTTTTTCAGTTGTGTTGGGACTCTCTGTGACCCCATTTGGGGTTTTCTTAGCAAAGATACTGTAGTGGTTTGCCATTTCCTTTCCCAGCTCATTTTAGAGATGAGGAAACTGAGGCAAACAGGGTTAAGTGACTTGCCCAGGGTTATACTGGTAGTAAGAGTCTGAGACCTGATTTGAACTCAGGAAGATGAGTCTTCCCACCTCCAGGCCCAGTACTCTATCAAATGCAGTGCCACTTAGATACCCAGAGTGGTCCAACCATCTTGGAATTCAATTTGGGATTGTGAAAGAATATGGTTCAAACAGTTCATGCTCTCTCACCCAGCAAGCCTGCTTCTGGATGGAAAGCCCTAAGGAAGTCAGACAGAAACGAAGGTCTGCTATATACCAAAGCACTCTTTTGGGCAACAAAGAGCTAGTGACTATTGATTGAAGAATGGTTAACCCCCCCCACACACACACACACTGCAGCATGTGAACATGATTGGAATGGAATATTATTACTCTGCAGTAAGAAATCACAAGTATGAATTTTGGGTCATCTAGTCTCTAAAACTTTCAAATAATTTCTTTTCTTGACGTGTCTCAAGGATTCATTTCCAGACCCATAAGTGGGGGCTGGCTGGCTGTGTAACTCCCATTAAGCTCATATCATCTCTGCACCAATGTCACCTATACCCTGGCTGCCATCCTTTCCTCCTCCCCTCAAGAGCCTCAGCTCTGCCCCTGAAACCACTATTGGATAACTGATAAGTGAGTTTCTGCCTTATCTAGGCCTGAACCAGGCCTTCATACTACTTTCTGACCATCATCACTCGATGCCTTCATAATTAGTCCCATCCCTATTTCCCAGGTTCTTTTATGTGCTGTCTTTCCACATTAGACCATAAACTCCATGAAGGCAAATACAGTCTTGTTTACTGGTATTTGTGTCTTCAGGGCTTAGCACAGCAGCACATGCTCTCTCTCTCTCTCTGTCTCTCTCCTCTTTCTCTGATGCCTCTCTTTTCTTTCTCTCTTCTCCCTTGCTCTCCTCTCTCTCTCTCTCTCCCTCCCTCTGACTGTCTTTTTCCAGAGAAACATGGGAAGATTTATATGATCTGATGTATACTGAAATAAAAAACCAAGAGAATGTTATAACTAAAACAATATAAATACAAAAGACCATTAAAAGAAGTTGAATGAAGGTTTTGGAGAATAGATAATAAAATCTACCTCCTCCCTCCTGTCAGTGAGGCAGGGGGCTGGCAGGAAGAATATTGTCTACACTGTCAGATAGAGTCACTATCAGATATTTTTGCTTCATTGTTTTTCTTTTTCATTAGGTAGGGGTCAGTTGATGAATGACTATAACATGAAGACGGATGACATTAATAAAACATTTTTTTTAAAAAGAAAGTAATGGCTGGATTAAATGAACTCAAAAGTCCCTCCCAGTTCTGTGGTTTTAAAGGTTTCTGACTTAACTCTGATTAGTGTAGACAATTACCTCAATATTATCTGAGTCAATGAGACACAGAAATTCAGAGTCTTTGTGGACCCTGACTTGTTGCTGTGCTAAGTTTGGCAAAGGAAGGACAGGCCTTCTACCCTCCACACCCAACTTGTTTTCATCTTCTAGTCTAAATTCCAAAATTAAGCTCAATCTATTACTGGAACAAATTATATCTTCTTAGCAAAATATCCTAGTATTAAAGGTTTCTATCACTGCTGGTTTCCCCTTCCCCTTATTAGCATTTTTTAGTATTTAAAAATTCTTTTTATGAAGCACAATTATGCATGATTTCTGAATGTATGTATGGGATCTAGATTTCACCATCATGTGATTCTCTCCTCATCCACCATTTCATATATTCAGATATACATTCGCATATTTCTTTAAGGTTTATAAAGCTCTTTACATACATATATTAGCTCCCTATTAATATTCTGATTCTCACAACAATTGTGTCAGGTTAATGCTATTCTTATCCCCATTTTACAGATGAAAAAACTGAACCAGATGGGGTTAAGTGACTAGAGCATGGAATTCCAGAATAGGGAAGGCCCTTAAAATAAAGGATGTCAGAGCTGGGGGTCCCTTAGAACAGAGAATGTCAGAACTAGGAGGTAACTTAGAACTGGGAATGGTCAAAGCTGGGATAGCTCTTAGAACATTGAATTGTCAGAGGTAGGAAGGGCCTTAGAACATGGAATATCAGAACTGGGGGTCCCTTAGAACAGAGAATGTCAGAGCTGGGAGGGGTCAGTGTTACCAGGGTTCTCAGACACTGTGTAGCGTAGCCATCTCAGTGTTGAGATGTGGTAAACCTATACTTAGTAGCTGTCTTCTAACTGGTGAGTGGGAATATTACGGGGAAATGGGTCTTGCTATTTTCAGACTTTTAAAAAACAGGTGCCTGGGCCACTTCTGAAGTTGAGGGTGAAAGATAAAGGAGCGAGCATGGCCCCCAGGAGAGGCAGAGCCAGCTCAAAGACAGCACTTCACAAGGGCCCGAGTGCCTAAAGGTGTCAGGTCTGGGGACCATGGCTTGCCTGGCCAGGGGAGAATGGTCTCTGCTCTCAAAGTCTCTTCAGAAGAAGCATTATGGATTTTTGCCCTCTCGAATGGAAGCTGCTGGTTGCTTTGGAGTTGCAATATTCTTTTGTTGTGTTTGACATTTCTCATTCTACTCCCTCCCCTCTAATCCCTGCCCCCCCAAAATGCCAGACGGTAATTGCACAGGCTTGGAGACGCTGTGGACCAAATCACATACCACAGGGCTCAGTTCCATATTTTAGGGGTAAAATATCTTCCAAAAGAGAGGAAATTATGTCAATTAAAAAGCATCTATTAAATGCTTCCTATGTGCCAGGCACTGTGCTAAATACTGAGTGTACAAAGCAAGAAAAGATATAAGGCCTGCCTTCTGAGAGATTACACTCTAATGAGGAAACAGCATGTAAACCTGTTGCTCGTGAGATCAAAAGAAAGAGTAGATAGATAGAAAACCACATGTGTGGGGAAAGCATTAGGAGTAGGGTGAGGCAGCCAGAAAAGGCATCGTGAAGGTAGACGTGGAGCAGAGTGCTGAAAGAAGCTGAGGCTATATATCAAGAAGTGGGAGATGGGGTGGAAGAGCATTCAGAGAAGGGGGACCAGCCCATGCAAAGGCTTGGAGGTGGGAGAGGGAGGGAGTGTTGGGTTTGGAGAAGTATAAGTAAACGCAACAGAGGAAGTATGATGGCACTTCAAGGGATTCTACGCCTAGAATTTCTAGCCAGGTGCTTTGCCTTAACCCTGACAACAGAAGATTCTTTTTCCAGCAATGTCCTGGCCTCCTACAGAAAACCTCCTTTGTCAGAAGAGAGACCCAGACACCTTCTGCCCAGGATTCTTGCCCAACAGGTCAGTGTCTTTAGCCACAGAGAGGGAGAGGACAGAGAGGGTCAGCCCTAGATGTGCCTCCGAAGGCTCGATCAGAGCAGATGGTCTGAGAAGAGATGTGCCAATGTCTGGTCCACTGCTCAGCACTGAAGAATGCTTGGAAACTTGTGGGTGAGGAAAGGCACTTCTACACCCAAGTCCTGAGTGGGTGAGCGGCACAATTACAGCAGAGGGGCCAAGATGAATGAAAATAGAAAGGGATGCCATAAGACAATCATGCTAGAAACCACGACTGCTGAACACAAAGACCCCTCTTGTAAACAAAATGAAAATGAGCTGGTTGCAAAAGTTTTAAGCCATTTAAAGTCAAATTTTATTGCTTCCTTTCAACCCAACAGAGAAGCAGACTCCAGACACCTAATAATACAAACACTGGGCAGTCTTGACTCCAGGATCAAGGCCACACCCTTGACCCTGGCATTCAAGGCCCTCCACAGCCAGGCTACAACTTAACTTTTCCTGCCTACTCTGTTCTGCCCCCCTACGTCTACTTTCTGCCCATTAGGCCAGTCATTCTCTTTCCTGCTCCTTGAATAATACAGGAACTTTGGGGGGTGGCCTCTCATTTGTTTTCTGACTTTGTACCCCATAGTCTAGTGCAAGCCCAGGGCCTAGCACACAGTAGGTGCTTGTTAAAAGAATAAATGGGTGTGGCAAGTTCATTTCTTCTCCTGCCTCAAATGTCATTTTCACCCCCCCATTCTGCCTATCCAAATCCCACTCCTCCCTCCAAGTCTACTTCCCTCATGGAGAGACTTGCCACCTGTGGGACCCTGGGCAAGTCACATAGACTGGCCCCTAAGGTCCTTTGTGGCCAGCAGGGTCCATGAGCCCACCTTCCTGAGTCTTCCCTGAATACACTGACCTTGGCTAATTAACTCATTTTCTGAATCCCTTTCCATTCATAAATGGAACCGACATCACACACTTAGGATGCATGTGTGCTAGGACATGTGGGGAGGGCAGCATTTAGCAGGGTGAAGCACGTGGCTTCTGGGCCACATTTGGCCTCTGTCCTATATCACCTGTTCATGTGTGTGTCTTGTCTCCCCAGATCGACGGGAAGCCTTGGGAGGGCAGGACTGTACCTTACCCTTCTTGTACATCCCCCTCTGCTCCTAGTAAGGGGATGGGTACTGACATATTGGCTGAAAGAATGAATGAATACAGTCTGACTGGGGTACAGGAGGGAACCGTCCCTCTTTTCTAAGAAAAGGAAGCAGGATAATGGCTGGGCCTAGCAAGCAATCCTTGAGGAGAGGCCGCAGCATCCTGAAAGCCCCTGCTTTCCCCCACTGGCCCTGTTTCTGACCTTCTGGACATGAAAATCATAGCTCCCCCCACTCCCATCCCCCTCCCAATTTTATAGCTTCCTTTTGATGTGTGTCACCTTCCCTCTAGAATGTAAGCTCCTTGAGGGAAGGGAGTGGCTTTCCTCCTCCTGGTATTTGTACCTGCCAGTAAGTGCTTAATCTTTCCTTCCTCCCTTCCTCTTTCTCCCTCTCCCTTCCTTCCTTCCTTCCCTTCTTCCTCCCTCCCTCCCTTCCTCCCTCCCTCCCTTCCTTCCCTTCTTCAGTAGCAGAAGGCTATGCGTGGGATGTGGCTCCTCACCCCCATGATGACGTTATCTAAGTGAAAGGCAGTGCAGTTTGGTGACTTACGGTGTCCCCCAGGGAAGAGAAACCACAACCCCCCCCCATTTTCCTTCCTAGAGTCCCAGAATCTCCAAGTCAGAAGAGGCTCCCGAGGACATTGAGTCAGGTCTGTGGGTGAAGAAGGATGCCCTTTCCAATCTACCCAACAAGTGGTTGTCCAGTTTCTGCTTAAAGACCTCCTAAGATAGAGGAGGCAGAGCTCACACCCTCCTGGGGCAGCCCAGCCACTCCACTTGGGGATGTCTCTAGTTAGGAAGTTTCCCCCTTACATCCAGCCCAAACTTGCCTCTCTCCAACGTCCTGTTCTCTCACCACTGAAATTCCCCGGGGTGGGGGTGGGGGGAAGCCTGGCCACACTCACATCTCCATCGCTCCAGGGGGGCTGGTCATCAGAGCCAGGACTGGGGGTCAGGCCGGTCATGGTGAGGGTAAGAGCTGCTGAAGAAGGAGCAGGAGCCCCGGGCACCCTGGCGGGTGTGGCCTTTTGGAGCTGGCAGGAGCCGGTGCCTGAGACCCCAGCAGCCACGCTGTCCTAGCCCTCTATTGATGTGTTCAGAAGGAAATCTAATCAATGTATTAGATTTCCCATAGACAGTCAGTCCTGGCAGTAAGCAACGCATGACTCTTCGAACACAGCTCACTTTCCATCCATCCTGGGAGATATTGATTGGGCAAGCAGCCTCCTCTCCAGGGCCCCCGGCATAGGACAAGGGCGCGAGCATTCAGGAGACAGAGGAGCCTTTGGTCTCCCCTTCCAGCTGCTGGAACACAAGCAGCCAGGGCCCTGATGCTCAGAGCTCAGACTGCTTCTGGTCCCTAGTACTCACAGTTGTTAACCTGAACCAGTCAACACGACCCACTTGGACTTGCTATATGACCTTGCCCAAGTAATTTCCTCTCTGGGCCTCAGTTTTCTCACCTAAAAAAATGAGGGGATTGGAATAGAGGATTTCTAGGGAGCGGTCTAAGTTCTAGGTAACTTCCAAATCTGATATCCTATGTTCCCTCTAAGCTCTGAACTCTCCTTTCTAAGGCCCCTCCCAGCTCTGACATCCTCTGTTCTAAGCCCTCTCCCAGCTCTGACATCCTCTGTTCTAAGACCCCTCCCAGCTCTGCCATCCTCCATTCTAAGGCCCCTCCCAGCTCTCACATGTCTTGTTCTGAGGATAGATCCCCCAAGTTCTTTTCATCGGGTGTTCTGTGATACTGTCATTCCCTAATGGTGAGCTCTCCCTACACCATCCCTCTCTAACCCAAGCTGACATCATAGTGAGAATAGTGTGGGCTCCAGGAGGTGCTTTCAACCATGAGGACAGATGAACTGCCTTGAGCTCTCCTCATTCTGGTCCCTCGCTCTCCTTGTGACCCCTCTTCCCAGGTCATTCCAATAAGCCAATGACAGTCTATGGGTTAGCCCCCATTGATCCCATCTATAGCTTGTTCATCCATAGTGGTTTGCATGTTATCTCCTGCATCAGACTGTGAGCTCCTTGATGGCAGGGACTGTCTTTTGCCTTTCTTTGTGTCCTCAGCACCCAAGCACATAGTAGGTGCTTACTAAATGTTCAGTTTTGGACAATCCTTAAATAAGACAGCCCTTTAAATACTTGAAGACAGTTATCAGGTCTCCCCATTAGCTTCTCCAGGTTAAGCCTTCCCACTTCCTTCAACTAATGGACCTCAGACGACATGCTGCCCACCCCCTTCCTTTTATAAATGAAGGAACTGAGGCCTGAGGCTGCCTAACGGTCACAGAGGGAGCAGAACTGGGATTCTAACTGAGGTATAAATGTCAGGGAAAAAAGTCCTCCTACCTAGAGCTCTGCCAAGCTGGAATGGACTGCCCTGCCATGGAAGGGAACGGATTCTTCAAGTAAAGGTTGGCCAATCCCTTACTGGCGTGTGGTAGTTAAGATTATTTTTTGGGGGGCGGGGGGATGGGCTGTACTCAATGGTCAAGGAAGCTCCCTTCCAGCTCAAAAATTCTGTGACTGTCCCTTAACTCCCAATCCAGTGCCCCTGCTACCATGCTGCCCTGTCTTCTGGCTTCCCCAGATCAAAGGGCTGATGGTTGTGCTATTTAGAGGTGTTGAGAGGGCTAGAAAGTCTAAGGGGGTGGGGGATGACAAAAGAATGCAAGGCGTGCAAAATCCAGGCCAGTGACCTTATTACAAGTCCTCCCCAAACTTCACAGGAGGCAAGGGCTTTGATCACCTCGTCTATCAGCACCTACACTAGACTTCCTAGCAGGGTGTCTCAAGAGAGAGTCCTGGATGGTAGCTTGAGAGACTTTGGGTCTAGATCCGTGTGTAACCTTGAGTAGAAACATTCCTGTTTTGAGACTCAGTGTCCTCATAGGTGAGGTGGCCAGTCAATAAGCATCATGAGAGCTTGCTGGAAGCCTGGTACCTACATCTGCACAGTGAGGGACATAGAATAGGGGATACCTAAGCTGAGTCCTGCATAATAATACAGGGACATTTCTCTTCTCTTTCTGTAAGACAGTGACAACACAATAATTAATAATAGGGACTTGGGCCTGGGATTTCATTGATACCAGGAACCCAGGTGAGAAAACTCCCTCTGTCAATGCAGGTCAGCACACCTTTTCATCATCTGACATCCTCAGAGTGTTCCTTGGAGGACTGAGTGACTTACTTAGGATTACAGTCAGTACATGGTCCATGGGTGGGACTCGAACCCGGGTCTTGTGACTTTGACACACTGCCCTCTAAACATAATATGTACAAGGTGCATTTTCCTGGTAGAAAGGGCACTAGCAGCTGGAGGGATGCCAAAAGGCTTTGAGATCTGAGTTTTGAAGGAAATCAAAAGATTCCAAGAGGCATGTACACAGATGCTTGTCCAATCGAATTAGATGGTTGACTATAGTGATGGGAGGGAGCATAGTGTGTGTCCAGGGGCAAGTGGTCACCTGTGTCCATGCATGAAGCAAGGGCAAAGTTATCTGTGGCCCACCTGGCACCTAGGTCTCACCCCAAATGCAAACCAATGAGTCAGTTATTCAACTCAATTCAATGCTTGAAGCATTTATCCAGGGCCTATTCTACTACTGTGCTCTAAAGACAAAAGTCCTGGTCCTCAAGGAGATTATGGTACACTGTATTGTCTTGCCATTATATTCAAGAACAAGCTAATAGCCAGAGGGCAAGATGAAGGAGGGAGGAGGTATAAAACAAAGACATTTAGATAATAATAATGATAGCATTTATATAGCACTCTGGGAGGTAGGTGCTATAATGATACCCATTTCACAGATGAGAAAACTAAGGCAAACAGGTTAAGTCACTTGCCCAAAGTCACAAAGCCAGTAATTAACATCAAATTTGAACTCAAGTCTTCCTGATTGTAGGTACAGTACCACCTAGCCACCTCAGTAGTTTCCAATTAGGTTACTTTGCTGTTGGATCCAGATTTGGTCATTCTGAGGGAGAAGAGCCAGGGGAAAACAAGGCATCTCTACTATACTGACATCCTCAAGGATGTCAAAGACAGGTGCAAAAATCATGTATACACAAAAATATTTATGGTAGTATTTTTTATAGTAGCAAAGAGCTAGAAGGATGATAGGCGTCCATTGATTTGCAGGATAACTGAGTGAACTATTGGTACAGGAATGTTATTACATCATAAGAAATGATGAAAATAAAGAATTAAGAGGAACTCGGGAAAACACATGAACTGATGCAGAGCCAAGAAAACAGAGTCAAGGAGACAGTTTACACAACAGAAAGACAAAAATCTTAGAAAGGTGTTAGAACTGGGATCAAGGCAATGACCAATCCTGACTCCAGAGGACTGAGAATTTCCATTGAGTACCTCGATGGAATCTCTCCTTTACCATCATCACTCTCATGCTCCATTAACTTGCAAAAACTGAACTGTGGTCTTTTAAACAGACACTGCCACACCGGAGATGCAGAAGCTCCACACTATGTGGGATGACCAGCTCTGCCAAAATAGCAACCTTGCCGAAGAAACCCAAACGGTTTGGCAGCTGGGTGTGGCCCACGTCATCCCCATCATCCTGTCTGCTACTGCTACTGCAGTCACACCTAGGACTGCTTTCAAGGAGCCTACAAAGGATGGGCTTACATCCTAGGACTTTTATTTGGTTATAAAAAGTGCTCATTTTATCCTCTTGTGCGATGGTTCACGAAGCCTTAAAGATAAAAGGGTAATAAATAGTAGGACAGTGACCTTTCCAAGGGCCATTTTTATCTGAACTCCATTGGAAAAGATGAGAAGAGCTAGACTAATAATAACAATAATAAGGAGGGTGAAAGTGGAGTCATGGTAGCTGGCCTCAGGTTCAGGAAGATCCGAGTTCACATTCCGCCTGACAAGTCACTTAATCTCTCTGTGCTCTGAGAAATGCTCTAAGACCTTTAGAGAAAGGGTGTTGACCTGCATTGGTGGAAGGAGCTTCCTGACATGGGAGCTCCTTATTATGAAACCACAGGTCCATTCCCTATCCCTAATAATACCTCACATTTATATGGCACCTTAAGGATTCTAAGCATTTCCCTCACAATGACCCTGTGGGGGTTGGGGGTATACATAGAATTACCCCCATTTTATAGAAACTGAGGCTCGGAGACACTTGTTCATAATCTACTACCAGCAAATGTTGGGTCTGGGATTTGAATTCTAGGACACCAAGGCTTTTTCTTTTTGCTATAAAATCTTGTGTTTCCTCTTCTTGGGGTTTCATTTTTCATATTTCCTGGGGCTCCTCCAGGCCTTTCTGACCCTGAGATTTAAGGTCCTGGTTTTAGGTACACAGGGTATTCCTTTAGAGTAGGGATGGTTTAATTCTTTGTCTTTGCTGGCCCAGGACGCTACTAAATACTTGTGAATGGATTATTGTTCAGTTGTTTCAGTCATGTCTGACTCTTTGTGACCCTATTTGGGTATTTCTGGGCAAAGATACTGGAGTGGTTTACCATTTCTTTCTCCAGTGTATTCCCATTTTACAGATGAGGAACTGAGGCAAATAGAGGTTAAATGACTTATCCAGGGTCACACAGCTAGAGTGTGTCTAAGGCTGGATTTGAACTCACAGCTTCCTGGCTCTAAGCCCGGTGCTCTATCCACTGCACCACTAGATGCCACCTGGTATTTCTTGGGCAGCTAGGTGGCGCCATAGTGCACAGAGTGCTGGAACTGGAGTAGAAGACTCAAAAGACACTAGCTGTGTGACCGTGGGCAAGTCACTTCACCCTGTTTGCCTCAGTTTCCTCCTCTGTAAAATGAGCTGGAGAAGGAAATGGCAAACCATATCTCTGCCAAGAAAACCCCAAATGGGGTCACAGAGTCAGATACAACTAAACAACAATGATAGTATTTCTTATGGGCCTAACACAGAGACGACATTTGAAAGAGCCTGCCTCATGGACTAAGCCAAATTCTCCCCAGGACAGTTTTGTAGAGTCTTAAGAGAACAGCCCTGCCTCACCCTGCCCCACCCTGACTGTGGCTCTTGCTTTCTCCTTCCATCACCCTCGGAGCACTAAAATTAGGCTGCCGTAAATTCAAGGCACAGAGATTGCCCGGCCTGGCCAAGTCAGGATTGTCATTCGAACCCCATGAGTGCTGGCATCCTGTTATGAATTGTCAATCACGGACACCCCACCGATAGTCTCCAGTTTACAGCTGTTGTGCCGTACAGGAGACTTGCACTAATAGCTCTGAAACTAGAGATAAACTGGAAACCATCAAGATGATGAATGAACTTGACAAGAGAAGAATCCCAGCAACCAGGCCTCATGTAAAACGAGATGGCGCAGCTCTTTATAATTTGTCCATAGCCACAATTACCTGGAGCCTGCTTCTCAGGTATGATTTAGTAGCAGGATGGTTCCAAAATGTGTCTCTGTTGAGAGAAATGAATTCTTTCGGGCATTGCCATCCTCTGGGTGACTGCCATGCTGGATGGCTAGCGCCACATCGAGAGCCTCTGGTGCTTCTCAGCACCCCCATCGAGGCCTGGAAATAAGGGGGCTAGTTTCAAAAAGACAAACCAAATGTTTTATATTGCTGTTTTGTTTTTAAATTCCAGAACCCTCTGGAGCTCCTCCAGCAGAAATGAAACCCAGAGACTTTTAATGAATGTCTGTAAACATTCCACTTTTCCCCAGGATTCTTTGGGTGCTCTTCAATGCCATCCATAAAATGATCCCACTTCCCTCCCCCTCATCAAGGGATACCTCCCATGAACCCGAGCCTTCCTCCAGCTGGAAGCATTTCCCCAGGAAGCACCAAACAAAAGGAATGGGGCGATTTCATAACTGGCAAAGAAGACTAAAGATACAGTTTAAATTTTTTTTTGTATTGCATCTAATTGCAATCAACAGCAGACATCTGACACAGTGACATCAGCAGAATTTCAGCTGAGAGCACAGAATCTTTGTCTAAAAATAATCAGCCCCTCCGTGCACCGCTGTTTGTTATAACGGTAATCGATGCGGCCGGCTTTGAATTCCATCAATTTATAGATCTGCTCTCCTCTCTGCCTGGTGATTGTGTTCTGCACACACAGGAGCTCTCTCTTTCTCCTCTCTCTCTCTCTCTCTCTCTCTCTCTCTCTCTCTCTCTGTCTCTCTTTTCCCTCTCTCCTAGCTGTCTTCCTCCTTTTCTCGCCCATGGGTTTATCTTCTATCTTTCTGAATTTCTCCTCTCTCCCATGTCTATCTCCCTTCTATCATGTTTCTATCTCTCATTTTGATGTGTCTCTTTCTCTCTGTTTTTTTCTCCACTCCCTCTCTTCCATCTTTTTCCTCTTTCCCATGTCTTTAGCTTCCCTCTCTTGCTCCTCTCTCCCTCTCTTCCCCGTCTGTCCCTCTTCCTTTCCTCTCTTCTCTCTCCTTTCCTCTTCTCTTTCCTCCCTCCCTCCCTTTCCCCTATTTCTCTCTCCTCCTTCCCTCTCTCCTCTTTCCCCTATTTCTCTCTCCTCCTTCCCCCTCCCTCCTTCCCTTTCCCCTATTTCTCTCTCCTCCTTTCCCCTCCCTCCTTCCCTTTCCCTTATTTCTCTCTCCTCCTCTCTATCTGTTCTCTCTCTCTCTCTCTCTCTCTCTCTCTCTCTCTCTCTCTCTCTCTCTCTCTCTCTCTCTCTCTCTCTCTCTCTCCCCCTTCTCTCCCTCCCCCCTCTCTTCTCTCTCCCTCTTCCTCCCTGTCTCCCGTTCTCTCAGCAGCACCAGGGCACACTGTGTGATTAAGATAAGCTCAGATTCCTTTCATACATTCCTTATCAGGGTCTCATTCTCCAGCAGGCAGAGATGTTCACCACAGTTAAAGATCAGTTCAGCTCCTTTCCCTGACGCCAGATTCGAGGGGATTGATCAATAAATCAAATCACAGCAATCAATTGCCCAATCAGAGGAGTCTAGCCGATGCATTATTGCTGGCGCCTTCGAACCGGGGGCCTTTCATGGGCTTTCATCAAACCCAGTGCCTGTCTGGCTCCCTGCCAGCTGCTGGGCTGGCTAATAGACTCTGCAGCAGAGCTGCTCCAGCCCAACGGAAGGGCAATAAATTTCTCATCAAACAGCCGATAGAGAAACAAGATGAACATCTGTTTGGCAGCAATGAAGCTCTAGTGTTCTCCGGGCGGCGCAAACCAGCTCTGACAGACCACCCCAAAGGCGGCCTTCCCATCCACCGCCGGCCCGCTCTGCGCTGGGGCGGCCGCATCCCGCCCCTTATTTCAGTCAGGTAATTTAAGGAGACTTTGCATCTTTCTTCGGCTGCTTTTGCTCCTCCGCTGCTGCCGCTGCTGCCGCTGACGCCGCGGCAGCTGCGGGGCCCTCCCTGTACCCAAGCCAGAGCCGCCGATTCCGGCTCAGTCGATAATAAAAGCTGTCCTGGGACCCGGTACTAGGAAGGCAGTTTTATGATGCCCATTATGTGGCGATGTAACTTCATTAAAAGCTGTTTATTCCCACTAAGCATTTTAAGCACTTTCTTTCACCCATAAAGCAGGCCCTCACTCGGTGCAGCTCAGGAGGGGAATTTTTTTTTTAACTTGAAAGGTTTTCTTTTCAGACATTTCTTCCTCCCAGTACCCCTTCTAAATGATATCCAAGAAGGATCACCCAGAGCTAGGGTGGACAATGGTGGTGGCTGTTGGCCAGAAAAATGAAGAATTAGTTTTGGGTCCCTTAGGATCATGGGCTTGGAGCTGAAAGAGCGCTTAGAAACCAGTAAGTTCAGCCCACTCCATTTGCCCACGAATCAAGGGAATCAAAGCGGTGTTAAGGGACATGTCTGAAGTCACCCAGATACTAAGTGTCTGGGGCAGGATTTGAACCTGGGTCTTCTTGTCCCAATTTTAGCACCGCATCCACAAGGAGGTGGTCTTCAAGTCTAGCACATCATCATGTCCCGCCCTCTCCCCCCAGCACATTCTCCTTCATCTCCACCTCTCAGAATATCTGGTTTCCTTCAAGAAATCAGCTCAAGCACCGCCTTATATACTAATCTTATCTGCCCAGCTGCTGTTGTCATCCCTCCCAAAATTATCTTCAAAATATACCTTATATATGTACACATGGTTCTTTTTTCTGGGCAGTAAACTCCTGGAGAGTGGAGAATGTTTCATTTTTGTCTTGGACTCTGGAGCACCTCTGCCTCAGTTTCCTCAACTGTAAAACGGGGATAATAACAGCCTGTACCTTCTGTTGTTGCGAGGATCAAATGAAATAATACTTACAAAGTGCTTACTTAGCACACTCCTTCGCGCATAGCGGGGCGACATATAAATCCTTATTGCCCTTCCCCTCCAATGAAAAAAACACTGTAGAACAAGGACTTCTTAACCTGGGGTCTGTGAACTTGCTTGTTTTCTAAAATTGTGATAGTGGTATTTCATGATAATTGATTCCTCTGGTAATCTGTATATTTTGTTTTATGAATTTAAAAACATGATTCAATTCAATAAACATTTAATAAACCTATTCAATTAAAAAAACCAATAAAAAACCTACTGTGTGCTAGGCACAAAGACCATATGGAATGGCCCTTGCTGTCAAAGAGCTTTCATTCTGTTGAGGGCAATCAATTGGCAAACATTTATTAAGTGTCTACTATGTGCCAGGCACTGGGCTAAGCAGTGGGTATACAAAGAGGCAGAAGACAATCCCTGCCCTCAAGGAGTTTACAATCAGGATTGTAATAATTCTAAGAAGGGGCCCAGAGGCTTCCCCAGACATGGCCCCAGGGCTCTCCACGACAAAGACAAGGTTAAGAAGTCTTGCTTCTGACTAAAGATCTGGGCTCAAACCCCACCTCTTCCACTTGGTCTCACTCACTCCCCGGGTGACCTTGGGCAAGTGACTTCATCTCCCTGGGCCTCAGTTTCCTCATCTGTACAATGAAGGGGTTCGACTCCATGGCCTCTGAGGTTCCTTCCAGCTTCTGATTCAGTGTAACTGAAAATCCTGGATTTTCTTTTACTGAATAGAGCTACACCCTGCTTGCCTCATCCTTCCCATCCTGAAGAGGTTGGAAATTAAGAGGTTTCACTGGCAGGGAGCCAGAGAGAAGAAAAGGAGATGAGAAAAGGAATGAGCCAAGGGAAGCCGAGCCGTGGACCTCAGACCAGCACGGGCAGGACTGGGAAGCAGTGGGAGCCTGGGGCCTGGTAGACAACCTCCCTCCACTGTGGATACAAGAGTATCTATGAAGGGCCAGCCTGACACTGAGAGGCACCAGTATATTAAATTTATCAGACGCTCCCGTCCAGACGAGCTGCCGAGATTTCTAGGGGAGATTTATGATGTCTGCCTGGCAGTCGTGGCAGAGGGAAGCAGTGCTTTTGGCTTATGTTTTTGTTTGTTGGGGTTCTCCCCTGCCCCAGCCCTGCCTTTATTTTTGGTCATAGGACTTTGTTTCTTCAGAGACAGAAGACACTACCTAGCTGTTGTTAACTCAAAGAGAAACCACAGACAGCAGAATTCATTCTTTACCTTTAAATCCCTCAACTTGGCTGGTACAATGCCTTCTGAGGGGGTTCAGTAATTGACTAGGGAAAATTGGGGGATTTCAGGGTTTGCTCTCTCGCTCTGTCTCTCTCCTCCTCCTTCTCTCTCCCTCTTTTTTCCTTCTCTCTGTTTTTGTCTCCCTCTCCCTCCCTCTCTTTTTCTTCCTCTCCTTTTTCTTTCTGTCTCTTTTTTGTCTCTTTCCTCCTTCCTTGCTACTCTCTCTTCCTTTTTCTCAGTCTCTCTCTTCTCCTTCCCATTCTGTGTCTGTCTCTCCCCCTCTCTGTCTCTCTCTCTCCCTCCTTCCCTCATCTGTCTCTTTTTTCTCTTTCTCTGGCTCTCTCTCCCTCTCTTTCTGTCTCTCTCCCTCTCCCTCTATGTCTCTCTTTCTCTCACTCTCTCCCTCCATCTGTCTCTCCCTCTCTCTCCTTATTCCCTCTCTGTGTCACTCCCTCTTTTCCTTTCTCTCTTTTTCTTTTTGTCTCTTTCCCTCTTCCTCCATTTCTGTCTCTCTCCTTCTCTCTCTCTCTATACACACACACACACACACACACACACACACACATCCTCTCTCCTTCCTTCTTTCTCTATTCCTCCTTCTCTCTCTCCTCACTGTCTCTGTCTCTCTTTCATCCCTACTGCTACTCTCCTGACTCTGTGTGACCCTGTATCAGTTATTTACTCCTCTGAGCCTGGGTTTCTTCAAGTGTAAAATGATGCCAGAAAGAGCTCCCCTACCATTCCATTCACTTCAGGAGGCTGGTGTGGAAAAACAACAGGAAGGCTGTGAAAGCATCCTGATCTTGTTAGAGGAAAGACACTGATATTTATTCATGTATTGGTTTTTAAAATGGTGTACTAGACAGAGAAGCAGCCTTGGAAAGACTTGGGTTCAAGTCCAGCCTTGGGCACAGACTAGCCACCTGGTGAGGTCACTCTAACTTCTGACTTCTTTGTCCCCAAGCAACATTTTAAGGCTATAAATTACAGATGGGTGGTTATCTGTATCAGTGGAGGGAATTTCCATGCCGGGAGCTCCCAGTAGTACTGAAACTGCAGGTCCAGAATGAAAAAAACAAACAAAAAAAATCACTCAAAAAACAAGTTTTAAAAGGAGCAGGCCCTTCCTATGTATTGTCAGTTCAGAGAGAAGTTGTAGAGAGTCACTGAACTGAGAAAATAGGAAAAATGGTGAATGTAATTTTTTCCCCCAGAGACATACACTTCCTATTGGTATGAGTGGGGTAAGTTGCTTCACTTGCCTGGGTCTCAGTTTTCTCATCCGTAAAATGAGAGGCTTAGATTAGATGACGTCTGAGGTTTCTTCCAGATGTAAGTCTATAAGCCTGTAAATCATTGGTGGAACTGTTAAGATGGCATATGAACAAAATCATCCCTTCTGCTGTAAGCTTTCATTCTTATGTGCTAAATTTGAAATTCACTAATAGAATCCTAGATCTACAAATGGGAGAGCTTTCAGCAACCACCGAGTTCAACCCCCTCATTTTACAGATGAGAAAACTGAGGCCCAGCTAGGGGAGGTGATTTGTATAAGGTCACACAGAGTTGGAAGTGTCAGAGGCGGGATTTGAACCCAGGTCTTCTGGTTCCAAATCTCACCCTCCTTCCATGGTTCCACGCTGCCTGTTATGTGCTATATTGGAGCAGATAGTGGAAGAAGCTATAAAGAGACAGAAGATCTGCTTTTGAGTCTTGGATCTGACATCTGTTTAACTTCATGACCTTAAGTAAGTAGTCACTTAATTAATCAAACAATCCCCAAGTATTTATTAAATGCCTATGATTTGCCAGGAACTGTACTACTAAGTGCTAGGGACAAATATAAAGATAAAAGTGAAAACAGTCTATATCTTAAAGTGGTCTACTTTCTAGTGAAGGAGGTAACCTGTATATGAATAGAGACATATAGGATCCCTGCAGAATTAAATGAGAGCAACAGCTGAGGTAGGGAGGAGAAGAAGGGTATCAGGGCAGAAGGCAGCTCTTGAGCCGGGTCTGGAAAGAAGTGCTTCTTGGAGGATGCGGCCCCTCAGCTAAATCTGGAAGAGCTAAAGCGTCCAAGAAATGGAGGAGAAGAGGGAGAGCAATCCAGACATAGGGTACAGTTGATGCACAGGCATGGCGATGGGAGATTGAGAATTTGTGTGAAGAACAGCAAGAAGGCCAGTATGGCCAGAACAATGAATGCATGGAGAGGGAAGCAATGTATGAGAGGACTGTAGAAAGACAGGAAGGGACCAAGCTATAAAGAACTTTACATGCCAAATAGAGGAGTTTGTAGTTGATCCTAGAGGCAACAGGGCATTCATTGAGTAGGGGAATGATATGGTCAGATCTACGCTTCAGGAACAGCTAGGTAGCACAGGGGATACAGTGCTGGGCCTGGAGTCACAAAGACGCAACTTCATGAGTTCAAATCTGACACTTACTAGCTTTATGACTCGGAACAAATCACCTATCCCTGTTTTCCTCACTTTCCTCATCTGTCAAATGAATTGGAGAAGGAAATGGCAAGACACTCCAGTATCTCTACCAAGAAAATCCCAGAAGAGGTCCTTAAGAGTTGGATGCGACTAAAATGACTGAGACACAGCAAACACCTTAGGAAAATCACTTTGGTGGCTGGGTGGGGAATGGATTGGAGCTGGGTGAGACTGGAGGCAGATTTGAGACCACTTGTAAAAGTTGTGGGCAGAGACCTGAAGTTACGTCAAGTCAACAAGCATTTATTAAGCACTTACTATATGTCAGGCTACGGTGGTAGCTGTGGCAGTGGAGAGAAGTGGGCACATATAAATGATTTTATGGGTGTTAAAAACAACAAGATCTGGCAATGAATGAGCTGAATGTGGCGGGAGGGGTGAAGGATAGCATGAGGAGTCATGGATGATTGAAAGTTTGGAAGAAGGGTGGGTGGAAGAAGGGTTTTAGACAAAAATTAATAGACTGAGTTGCAGGGGACCTTGTACAACCTTGTAATTTTTTGAAATATGTTTTCCCAATTACATGTAAAAGCAATTTTTAACATTCTTTTTTTAAAATAAATTTTGAGTCCCAAACTCTTTCCCTCCCTCCCTTCCATCCCTGTCCCTGAGATAGTAAGCAATTTAATACAGGTTATACATGTGCAATCATGCAGAACATAGCTCCATATTAGTCATGTATGACCCTGTAATCTTACAGATTGGAAAATTTCGTCCTGGAGAGGTCAGATAGCTTGGCCAAGGGCACACAGGGAATACATGACAGGATTGGGATCTGGATCCCTACCCCCAGACTCCAAAGCTTCTACTGCCCCAGCTCCAAGATGTCTAAAGGGCAGCTGGGAATGTGAGAGACTGATGTTCAGGAGAGATCAGGGCCAGATAGATGGGCACTGGAGTCAGCTGTATAGAGATGATAATGGAACCATGGGAGCTGAAGACATCACTTTTCTCGTTTTCCTCATCTGGAAAAGAGGGACAATGATTCTCATTCTACCTCCCTGCCAAAGTGAATGGGAGGCTGGCACATGGTAAAAGCCAAGGACCAGATAAACCCGAGCTGACGTGATGGGGTGGACAGGTGGGTGCTGTGCATGGGGAGGACCCAGAGAAGAAGATGGCTCCTACAGCCCCTTCAAAGGCATCACAATCCGGCAGAAGAATGAAGACAAATACACAAAAAGCTACCATTATCAGATGGAATCAGAGTAAGAATATTCTTATTCACATATTCATGGACTTTAAAGTTTTGAAAACACTACCTAGATTATCTCTGGAAACTTCTGATCACCTTGGGAAATGGGCACTATTACCCCCCATATTTCAGATGAGCAAACTGAGGTTCTGAGATGTTAAATGAATTACTTCTCCAGGTTTTACAGATAAAAGTGTCAGAGGTGAGATTTGAACCCAGGCTTTCCTGACACCAAGTCTGCTGTTCACCGTACTACATAAGTGCCATGAAAAAAGCACAAATGTAGTCTTTTGGGGAGTTAGGTGGAGAGACAGGTCACTTTTCCCTAGGGGGAAATGGAAGAGCTGGTATTTGGGCTGGACCTTGAAGGATGCGTAGGATTTTAAGAGGCAAAGATGGTGCAGGAGGGCCATCCTAATGGGCAGAGAAGAAGACACTGCATGAGCAAAAGTGCAGAGGTAGAAAAGGCCAAGATGTACTAGGGGAGCAATCAGTAAATAAACACTGATTATGGATTGTGTCAGAAGTAGTGCTGGGCCCTGGATATCTAAAGACAAAAAAAGATTAAGTCCCTGCCCTCCAGCAGCTTACATTCTATCTGTGATATTGTAGAATGATTAAACATGACTGGGGGGCAGCTTGGTGTGATGGAAGGAGAGATGGCATCAAGGCTGGAGATATGGATTTGTCAGGGGACCAGTCACATCACCTGCTTTGAGGGAGGGGCTTCTCTCACCTGGACGCTCCTCTGCCAGTGAAGTCACAGGATTCCTCTCTACCCCTCATAATAATAGTGAACATTTATATAGTGCCCTGAGGCTGCAAAATGCTGTGCATATGTTATACCAGAAGGTAACAAGTACAGTATATCACAAGATCTCTCTAAAAGAAAAAAAAGAAAGGAAAACAAAGACAATTTTACCTTCCTTCCTCCTTACCTTCCTTCCTTCCTTTCTCTTCTCCTTGTCTCTTTTGCTTTCTTTTTTACTCTTTCCTTCTTTCTTTCTATCTTTCTCTTTCTCTCCCTCTCTTTCTTTCCTCCCTTCCTTTTCAAATAAGTTTCAAATAAGGCATTCACAGATCTGCTTTAAAAGGTGGAATCATTCCATATAAATCACCTGTTTCTAAAGTAAAACAGGTGATTGTAAGGCTATCCCTCATGAACCACTGAGGGGCGCTGTGGTGCAGAGAAAAGAGAGCCAGAAGACCTGAACTCTACTCTTAACTCTGCTACTTAGCTTGTATACATCCATGGACAAATCACCCAAGCTCCCTGGCCTCGTTATGCTCATCTGTAAAATGAGGGGTTGGGCTAGATGGCCTCTGAAATCTCTACCACCTCTAAGTCTTGGATGCTCTGAAGATTTTACCAGATACTGCAAATTATGGTGGCCATTTGAATAGACAAGGGTCCTAACCCACTGACTGAGCAATTACCATGCCTACTGTGCTTAGAAACAGAAATATTAATCCCAGAGTTGACATTCAAGACTTAAGTTCAATATTATCCCTTCTTGTTAAAGGCCCACATGGGTCTTTTTAAAAAACAAAAATCAGTAACTCCAGGAATATATAGCATCTAATCCCCAATCCATAAGGAACAGACACCAATTTACAAGAGTAATGCATGTTCCCCAATGGATAAATGATCAAAATATATGCAGTTCTCAAAGTTAAAAATATTTTACAATCATCAAACCCTCTACTTATCAGAGAATTATGTGAAGAGAAATACATTATCTCTCTATAGAGAGATGTCATCAAAGTCCCCAAGGCCTCATCTTTTAGCCTTATTACTTTGCCCAAGTTTACTTCTGGTCACACTCTCTATATACAAATTACAATAATTCTGAGATAGGACCTTATAGTTATTGGATTGGCAAAGAGAGTTATACATGATAAGGTTCAATGTTGATAGAGGTGTGCCAAAGGAAACAGGTACATGGTTGATGGAGCTGCAACTCTTCTTGTGGATCAATGAGGCAATGTAAAATGAGAATTACAAAATAGATTATATCCTTTGCTATGATGATCCCACTGATAAGATTCTTCCCTGAGGTTGTTATGAAAAGGCAAAAAAGCCCTATTTGTACAAAAATATTAATAACGGCTTTGTATGTAGAAGTAAATAACTACAAATAACCTATTGAGGAATAACTGAAGAAATGCTGGTAAATCAGAGTAACGGAAGGAGAGCTAGGTGGTGCCATAGTGCACAGAGTGCTGTCCCTGAAGTAAGGAAGACTCATCTTCCTAAGTTCACATCCAGCCTCAGATACTTACTAACTGTGTGACCCTAGGTAAGTCACTCAATCTTGTTTGCCTCAGTTTCCTCATCTGCCAAATGAGCTGGAGAAGGAAATAGCAAACCGCTACAGTATCTTTGCTCAGAAAACCCCAAATGGGGCCATAAAGAATTGCACACAGCTGAACAACAACAAAGTAATGGAATGCTAATACACTATAAGAAATGGCAAATATGAAGAATACAAAGAAATGTGGGAAGACATGAAACAAAGTTGAGCCAAGAAAGTAGAATCAGCACAACTTATTTACATGGACTGCAACCCACACACATATACATACATACATACATGTATACACACATATGCATATAAAATACCAGCAAAAAATCTGATAAATACCTAGAAGACAAACATCAGAAGAGTATGCAAAAACCAATAAGATTCTTTTATTATTTTGTTAAAATTTAGATTTATAATTTGTCTTTTTAACAAATTTTAAAGAGCCTGGCATATAGAATTACATATGATTTCATTTTATCTTATTTATTAAAATATTTGTTATTATTGATTGTTATTACATTAATAATAAAGAATCTTTTTTTTTAAAAGGAAACATCTTTTAGAATACATGTTAATTGATTTCCCAAACCATTTTCTAACAGTGGTAGAAAAACACTGGCTTTATTGGCCCAATCCTAATTAGCTGAGTTTATTGTTTGGGAGAGGGAAAGGAGCCTTCTTCAAATCTTAAGGCTTTGTGGAGAATCCTCTCAGATATCACCATGTGACAAAGAGAATCATGCCTTCTACAAAGGGATGTCATAACCAAATGGGTAACTGGGAGTTGGAAGGTTCTTGTCTCAGTTCAAAAAAACTATCAAAACCAATGGGAAAGACCAAGTGACTTCAACATAATTTGCCAATGAACATCAATATGCCTTTATTATAACTTTGACAGAATTGTCCCCAATAGCAGTTAAATGTGGGAGAAAAAAGCCGAAGGAGGAGGGGTTGAGAGGAAACACACACACACACACACACACACACGCACACACACACACACACAAATACACACACACACAAATACACACATGTACAAACACAAACAACAAATGTTTAATATTCAATAAATGTGTCAATTTTACATACTGAGGCAAATGGGTCTTTATTGAGGAATTGGTAAATTTCCTCCGAGAAAAGTAAATGCATTTTAGCCTTCAAGGGGTCCCTGATGACTAGAAATGGAATGTGATTTGTGATAAAACTCAGCTGCTCTATAAAAGACGTTAAATAAATGCTGCTGTTTCACTAGGGATATACAGAATTGATTGCATTATAGACTGATTCTAGGATGCAGAATCCCCGTAAGGTACCCTTCGGCTGCTATGCACGTTTGAAGCTGGTTACATAGAAGATTTAGATTACATCTCAACTTGCTTCCTAATGTTGTTGGAGATTTTTCTGGAAGAGCTACATTCCCGTACATTCTTGACCCCACCCCTACTTTTCTATTTCTTAGATTTCTGTCTTCCTGAGGGAAAGCAGGTGGTAGCCTGAAGGCCATAGTACCATAGCTCTAGAACTGGAAGGGATCTCAGAGGCCATGTAATCCAACCCCTCATTTTACAGAGAAAGAAACTGAGGCTGGGGGACGAAGAGGAACTTGCCCAAGGCCACAGGTTTGTATTAGAGAGGTAATGGGAGTAGAATGTAAGGGCCCTGAGATCAGGGACTCATTTTTACCTTTTTATCCCCAGAGCTTTTCACAGTACCTGATATGGAAATAGGTATTTAGTAAAACTTTGTTGAATTGAATTGATTTCATCTATTTATCCATTCACCCACCCACCTATTCATCCATGCATCCACATAAGCATCCATCTACTCACCCACTCATTCAATCTATCGTCTATTCATCATCCATCCATCCACCCACTCATCCATCCATCCATCCATCCATCCATCCATCCATCCAACCATCCATCCATTTACTCCTGTTCATTAAAGATGCTTCAATACTTACTCTATGCCCAGACAGATGCTAGGGTAGGATGCAAAAAAGTGAAATCTCCAGTCTCTGGCTTTTAAGAACCACCTCTTCCATGAAGTCTTCTATTCTTCCTTTCCCCAGCTGTTAGTGACCTTTCCCACCTCCGTTTTTCCTGTACTATACTTATATTGTGTCCCCAGTGTCTAGAATGGTGCCTGACATATATTAAGTACTTACTATATTAATATATTTCTTATATATAATCACTGACATAACATTTTATGATTTAAAAAGTGATATATATATATATATGTATTTGTGTATATCTACCTATCTCTCTATCTGCCTCTGTCTCTATCATCCATGTCTGCCTGTCTGCCTATCTCCGTCTATCTACCTGCCTACATAGATGATAGCATCTATGTCTGTCTGTCTATCTTATCCATCCTTCTATCCATCCATCCATCCATCCATCTTATCTATCTATCTATCTATCTATCTATCTATCTATCTATCTATCTATCTATCTATCTACCTATCTATCTAATTTGATCCTCTCAACAACCCTGTGAAGTAGTTGCTATAATTATCCCTATTTTATGGATGAGGAAACTGAGAGGCTAAATAATTTGCTCAGGGTCACATCAACATTTTTTAAGAGTTTACGAAGGGCTAGGCAGTGTGCAGAGCACCAGGAATATAAAGAAAAAGCAAAAAAAAAATAGACCCTGCCCTCAAGCATCTTGCATTCTAGTGGGATAGGCAACATGTACATAAATAGGTAGGTAGGCTGTATAAACATAGAGTGAAGACGGGTGTAACATTAGATGGAAGGCTCCAGCAGTTGGGAGGGTCGAGGGAATGGCTCCTGTGGAAGGGATCTCTGGAGCTGAGTCTCAAAGGGGGCCAGAGAAGCTAAGAGCAAAGTTAGAGGGTTGGCAACGCAATAATAAGACCTGCCCCACTCTCCAATCAGCACCAGCATGGCAGCACAGTGGGTGGAACCAGAAAAATCATCCCTTCTTATGACATCACTTATACAAACCCGAAAAAGACAGGGAAGTGGGCAGGGGGCTGAAGGAGGTGGGCAGCAGAAGCCAATCACAGGTGACCTGGGAGGACCAAGAGAACTCCAATGGGTTAATCAATGGCTAAGCCTGAAGCAGTCCCTTCAGGAGGATGGCAAATCTTATTTTTACACTTTTTAAAAACAGAGATGGGCTATGCTAAATAAAGCCTTGAAATAAACTCCCAAGGAAAAAAAAATGCAAGCAGGAATTCTGCCTGACAGCTTGGAATATTTCGGTAACACTGAAGACAAAATCTCTGGGCTGATAACGAGATTCTGCACTAAGCCCGGAGGTTATTGGGAATTTCTTGATACTCTACAGGAGTTTACTTTGCTCTTCATGGATCTGAGGCTCTCGGGGAAATAATTTCTTTTTCTATAACTCAAAGCAATTATACTCTCTTAAGCCCTGTGTGGGCCTGGATCAGGGACGCTTCATCCTTACATTTCAATATAATATCAAATTCAAGTTCTGGGAAGATCAATTATGACTGAAAAAGTCTGGGAATGTTCGCCAGTTGTTTGCATCGATCGAGCTGACGTGCAAGAATTTAACCCTAAATTCCTGCGTGCTTTTGCATGCCGGATTTGGAGTCAGGGGACCTGTGTTCAAACCGAGGCTCTGACTATTTGCATGATTTGGGGCAAGTGACTTCACTTTCCTAGTCTTGCTTCCTCATCTGTAAGACATGAAAATATTGGACTAGGGGACAGATAAGGTCCTTCTCTGCCCTAAATCTATAATATTAATAATAATAACTACCACTGACATAGCACGTACTATGTAACAGACACTGTGTGGGAGGTAGGTACTATTATATCATGCTCATTTTACAGATGAGGAAACTGAGGCAGAAAGAGGTGAAGTGACCTGTCCAGCTAGTTAGTGGCTGAGGATAGATTTGAACTCTAGTCTTCCTGACTCCGGGTCTGGCACTCTATCCACTGTGCCACTTACTTGCCCTATGCCTATATCTATGACAAGGAGGCATAGAGGAGACAGCTTTGACTGGGAGTTAGGAAGATATGGTGTTAAATCTTGCCTCAGATTCTATTAGGATTCAGATTAGGAGGGTGACCTTGGGTCAATGACTTAACAGCTCCTAACCTCAATTTCTTCATCTGTAAAATGGAACTAATACAGCATCCACTTTGCAGGGTCATAAATTTAGAGCCGAGAAAGAAATCTCATAGATCACATAGCCCAAATTCCCCATTCCAGTGAGGATGAAACCAGTGCCCTGTGACCTGCCCAAGCAGCCATTCCCATTTGAAATTGTGCTTGAAGGTTCATTATTATAACTGTTGCCTTTGATTTTCGGGGCACTATTACTGTCTCCACTTTACAGTCTGACAGAGATTGAAGGACCTGTCCAGCAGCACACCGCTAGTAAGCATCTGAGACGGTATGTGAACTCGGGTCTTCTTGTCTCCAAGACCAGAGTTCTGCCATCACACCTACCAGCAGCCTGGCACGTAGTTAAGTGGTGGAGCTGGGTGTTGAACAGAGGTCCCCTGACTTCCCAGGCCAGCCACCATATTCTGCTGGATTGAATGATGAAATAACATTCGTAAATCTCAACTCACTCAACTCCTCACCAGAAGCATTGTCCACGTTGGAAAAACTCCATTCTACAGCCTGCTGTCCTGATCCTTAGTCAGTAAACATTTATTAAGCACCTACTATGTGCCAGGCACTATGCTGAGCATTGGAGATACAAAATGAGGGGGGAAATCCCTATAACAGTTCTGGCTCTCAAGGACTTCATAATCTAATGATTGGAGAGTCTCTGGCCAGAATTGCTGTTTCTTGAAGGGTCCCAGCCATATTCACTTCAGTCCCAGCAACTCACTCTCTATCCCCTTCTAACACTTCACCAGCAGCCTTGCCTCCTTGTGGCTACCTCTCCCCTCCCCCTTCCAGCTCCCCTTTATCTTCTGTCTTCCCTAATTAGAACATAAGCTCCCTGACATCATCTCTCTCTCTCTCTCTCTCTCTCTCTCTCTCTCTCTCTCTCTCTCTCTCTCACTCTCTCCCTCCTTCCCCACATTCCCTTCCATTCTCTCTTCCATTCTTTCTCTCCCTATGTATTTATCTATCTACTCATCTCTCCATCTAAAGTATTTATCTATCTAGGTCTAAACTATGTGTAAACCTTATAGCACTATACAAATTCTGATCATATATGTGATCTTCCCTATTAGGCTATGAGCTCCTGGAGAACTGGGACTGGCTTACTTCTCTTTCTGTATTCCCAGCACTCAGCACTGTGCTTCACACATAGCAAGCACTTAATAAATGTTTTGTCATTCATTCATTCATTCATTCATTCATTCATTCATTCATTCACTCATTCATTCATCTTAATGATTTCCCTACTTCTCAAGCCATTGACATGCATGGAGGGTGGAAAATATTAAAGAAGAAAAGTCATTTGCTGCAATAGAACTGGAATTGGGGAGGTAGGTCAAGATAAGGCCAATAAATACCCAAGTCTGTACATGGCTTTCCTAATCAAATTCAATAAACATTTATTAAGCACGTACTGTGGGCCAGGCAAACCTGGAACATGAGAGAGCCGTTGGGTAGGAAGTAAGGTGGGTGGGAAGGAAAAAAAAAAGCCTAACAAAGCCAGGGAAACAAAGTGATTTCCATAAAGACAAATGGGAGGCCGGCTCACCATCCCTGTGAGCACACACTGTGATATAATTGGGTTGTTACGGCATCATCTCTAATCAATAGCATCCACAGTTGCCACAGCCTGCACAGCCCAAATCTCGCTCCTAGCCAAGACACAGCAGGCTGTTAAAAGACCCAATAGTTCTTCCTCACTAATGGGTGGCTTGCTCCCCCAGCCCTGCTGACTTTTTTTTTCACTTTAAACTAAACCCAAATTCCAATAATTGTTTAATGTTTATTTTTATTTAGTTCTGGTTCAGATCCTCGGTTTTTTTCCCCCTGACAGCAATTGATATCTGGCTTGCGGTGGTCCGGTCTCATTATTGTGTAAGCTGCTCTTGGACACAAGTGCTCACTTGCACATGCACCCACGAGGCCCCGCAGGAAGCTGTTAATTTCATCTGGCCCGCAGTCATCCATGCCTAGGTCAATGGATGCACCTGGGCAGTGGGCAGGCTCTATCTTAGGCCCCCTGAGAACCAGAGGGCCTGGAACGGGATGGGAAACAGTGGGATTCCACCTACCCTTTCCAAGCCTTTCTCAGCTGGCCCTCATGGAGGGAAATGTAAAGGACTATTTTCTTCCCTCCCCCCATAAATCCCTATCCATCCTGTTCACCAAAGGAGGCTCATTCTTCCTTTGGTAAGTGAACAATGTCTGAAGACTGGGCCGCACACTCTGGCTGTCTAGCATTCTTGGAAGAATCTTTTATGTCTGGGTTTTTTTTTTTTTCATTAAAGTTCACGCAGCCACATACTAGAAACAAGCTTGGTAGAAAAGACACTTTTTTTCCTCCCCACTCCTCTACCCTAATCTGTATTAAGAATAAACTGGTGGCCAGGTGTCTGTAACCTTGACGAGCTACCTCAGAAGGGTCCAGAATATTGCAAAGGAAAAATAAAATTTTTCTCTCATATATTGACAAGAAGGCCCATTAGAAAGAGAAGTATTGGGGCAGCTAGACAGAGCAGCAGTGGATAGAGCACCAGCCCTGGAGTCAGGAGGACCTGAGGTCAAATGTGACCTCAGACACATAACACTCACTAGCTGTGTGACTCTGGGCAAGTCACTTAACCCCAATTGCCTCACAAAAAAAAAAAGAATGAGAAGTATTGTAATGCAGGGGAAAGAGGTCTGGTCGGCTTTGGCATGAAGGGAACTGGGTTTGAATCCTGACTCTGACAATTCTTATCCGTGTGACCTTGGGCAAATGACTTAACTTCCATGGGTCTCAGTTTCCTTATCTGTAAAATGAAAAAATGAGATTGGATCAGGGGTTCTTACCCTGGAGTCTGTGAACTTGTCTTTAAAAAAATGTAATGTTAACTGTTTCAATATAATTGGTTTTCTTCATAATCCTCTGTATTTGACTTCATGCATTTACAAACATAATTCTGAGAAGGTGTCTATAGACTTTAACATAACCTCTAAAGGTGACCATGAAACAGAAAAGACTGGCTAGACTGTCTCCGAGGTCCCTTTCGCCTCTGTGCTCCTCTAGGCCTCCTGTTTCCTTCTTTATAAAATGAAGGTAGTGAACTACACAGTTTCTGAGGTATCTCCCAGCTAGAAATGCTAAGAACCTGTGAGCTTAGTCCCTGGGCAGGACACTTTAACTTTGCTGGGCCTCAGTTTCCTCTCTGTGTAAAATGAGAAGGTAAGACCGTATGGCCTTTGAGGCTTCTTCTAGCTCTAGGACCCAGGTTCTTAAATTTCAGGGCTGTTTCCATATTGTTATGACCCTCCTCACTGAAGCTGCCCAGTGTTCCTCGTGAAGCAACAGGCAGGAATGTCCTGATCCCCACCACCACCACCTCTTTCTCCTCTACTCACAGACATTCCTATGAGCAGTCTTATTGTTCTTTTTTGTTTGTTTGTTTTGTTTTGTTTTGGTTAGGCAATGGAGTTGGGACTTGCCCAGGGTCACACAGCTAGTAAGTGTTATGTGTCTGAGACCGGTTTTGAATCCAGGGCTGGTGCTCTATCCACTGCAGCCACCTAGCTGCCTCGAACAGTCTTATTGTTAAGAGGAGATCTCCAGAGCTGGAAGGGAGTTTAGAGGACATTTAGTCTCCCCTCATTTCACTGCTGAAAAAGCTGAAAGCCCAGAGAAGCTGGCCTACTCTCACTGCAGGCAATGTTGAGGGTTCAGAGCACAAAATACAGAAAAAGGATCAGGAATCCTTGTTCAACATGCACATACATGTTTCCCAGTCAAGATATTGCAACAGTTGCTTGTGTGTCTAATGACCATCCTTCTACATACAGCATGTATTCTAGGTCTGTTATGGACTAATGGGGAAATGATATTCTGTTCTAAAGCCCAAAGAGCTATGAGGTACCAGAGACGAAGTTAATGAATTTTAAGACCAATCCCCCTCCCCCCCAGCAAATCACATATCAATGGGAAGATAAGTGGGCAGCCATTGAACAAATTGGGAGGTTTCTCCTGGACAACAAAACAAAACAAAAAACCCATGCCAAAGTCCCATCATATTCTGGGTTTGGCCAACCCTTAAAAACCTCAGTTTCCACAGAGTTTAAAGAATGTGGTAGCATCACAGAATTGCCAGGTTGGAAGGGACCGCTGAGTCCAACCTATAGTTGCTTTAGTCTGTTACTTATTTATAATTTTATAAACCGTGTTCATGTTATCTCTTTCATTCTTACATAAACTCCATGAAAGCAGGGACTGTTTCTGGCTTTCTTTGTATCCCCAGCACTTAGCATAGTGCTTGGCACACAGTAGGCGCTTTACAAATGACTGATGCACTTGGCCAAACACTTTACAGTATGCCTTCACTGGAGTCTCCCAACAGTCACTCTTCCTATCAGGCTCCTCAGCTGTAGAATGAGGAGCTGGGACCAAGGCATCAATGAGGTTCCTTCCAGCTTGAAATAGGTGATACAATAGAAAGTGCTGGGTATGGAATCAGAGGAAATAGGTTTGAATTCCCACCTGTGTAGCCTTGGGCGATTTACTTAACCTCTCCGGGCATCACTTCATTTGTGAAATGAGAGAATTAGACTCTGAGGTCTCTTTCAGCTCTAAATCTATGATCCCTCTTGAATACTTTTAATTACTAGGAACTTTTTCCTAATAAGCTAAAATCTCTCAAATTTCCTCATTTTGTTGAGGACATTACCATTCTTCCAGTCATTCAGGTTTCCAACCTCAGAATTATCTTCGACTCTTCATTAGCCTTTGTCTCACTTAGCCAATCAGTTTCCAAGTCGCATCAATTCTACCATTCTTATCTATCCCTGTCTCTTCACTTTTAACACATTAACACAAGGTCGGCCTTTACCACTTCTCACCTACATCGTTGTTGTTCAGTTGTTTTCAGTGGTGTCTGACTCTGCAGACCCATTTGGGGTTTCCTTGGCAAAGATACTGCAATGGTTTGCCAATTCCTTCTCCAGCTTATTTTACAGAGGAGCAAACTGAGTTAAGTGACTTGCCCAGGGTCGCAAAGCTATTAAGTATCTGAGTCCAAATTTGAACTCAGGAAGATGAGTCTTCCTGATTCCAGGCCTGGTACTCCATCCATTATGCTGCTGCCTAGCTGCCCCTACATTATTTTAAGAGTTTCCTGATCGGTCTCCCTGCATCCAGGCTTTCTTTCCCCTTTCTAATTCACCCTTCAAACAGTTTCCAAATTAATATTCTCAAAGCACAGATCTGATCACATCATTTTCTTGCTCCAAAAGCTCCAGGGACTTCCAAAATGTTCAAGGATAACATATAAACTCCTCAGTTTCACATTTAAAGTCCTTCACAATTTGGCTCCACTTATCTTTCCAGGATAATTATAAATTTCCCTCCTTCATCCTAAGACTCTAAGCTACAGCCTGGCTGCAACTTCTTGTTTGGCATTGCAATTAAAAAATTTGTAGCTTTAATAAGCATGGGCCTTTTTTTTCTGGCAGCAATCTGTGAATTCAATTAATTAGTATTTGGTCATCAATATTTAAAATTTTTGGGAGGTTTCATGTATTATTTCCTGCAGTATTGCATTCAGGTTTTAAAAGTTATCATGTTTTTCTCAGAAATCTATGATTCTTTTTTTTTTCTTTTTTGGTGAGGCAATCGGAGTTAAGTGACTTGCCCAGGGTCACATAGACAGTAAGTGTCAAGTGTCTGAGGCCACATTTGAACTCAGATACTTCTGACTCTAAGACAGGAGCTCTATCCACTGTGCCACCTAGCTGCCCACCAAATCTATGATTCTTAAGTTGTCTCTGTAAAACCTGACATCAAGGCAAGTCATTTTTTATGTTAATTCATGTGTTAGTTTAAAGTTGTCTTTTGCTTCTCTTCTGCTAACTTTTCTTCCACTCCCATATTTTTTTAGTTCCAACTATTATTCTCTTTTTCAAAGTCTCTACTACTTTGAAAAGATTCTCTATCATGTGTTCTAAATTATATACTATGTTGTTTGTTTTCATTATTTCTACTTGAAAACCTCTAATTTATGGTCTAATTTCAATTCTTGAATCTTTTTTGATATCTTATTTCTCTTCTGAACCATTCTGAAATATGGTGGGTTTTTTTTTTTAAAGGCAATTGGGGTTAAGTGCCTTGCCCAGGGTCTCACAGCTAGTGAGTGTCAAGTGTGTGGTCTGAGGCCAGATTTGAACTCAGGGTCTCCTAACTTCAGGGCCAGAGCTCTATCCACTGTGCCACCTAGCTGCCCCTGAAATTTGCTGTTACTGTTCTATGATGTCTTGGGAATCCCCCCAAATTCTCTTTTTCACTGGGGGTTTTGGTTAATTTTCCTTCATACTCTATTATTTATTCAATGTGTCACGGATTTTAAAAAGAATTTTAAAAATTGATTTAAACAATTTTAATTATATTAACTCTTCATTACTCCTTCTTGCATTATGGATCCATTTACGTTTGGACATTAAGTTTACACACAGCCTTTATCTCTTAGATTTTCTGTCTTCAGTCTTTTTCTTGTATACTCACTAGCTTGTCTCTGGCTTTCTTCCTCACTTTTTGGCCGAGAATCACAGAATTTAAGAGTTGAAAGGGCCCCTCATTGACCAACTAGTCTAATCCATACACAAAATGAATCCCCACTATGACATAATAGTCAAATGGTCTTCTAGCCTTTGTCTGAAGACTCCCAAGGAGAGGAGAAACTACTACCTCTTGAGGCAGCTGATTCCATTTTTGGGGACTCTAATTGTTAGGAAGGTCACTCTCTTTTTTTCATTGCTGTGGTATGTACCTTTTCTCCTTGTTAGACTCTTGAAATTAGTGTCCTTAAGTCAGAGGGTGAGACAATCTGGCTGAGTCTGTGCTCAAAGCAAAATTTATAGAGACAGAACAGCCCCAGTGGGCAGACTGACCTATGGTACACTGCTCCAAGTATGTGGTGCTCCACTTCCCACCTCCATGTTTTTGCATCGACTATTCCCCATGCCTGGGGGTGGACACTGTCCTCGCTTTGAACTCTGGTAACTGCTAGATCCCTTCAAGGCTCAACTAACTTGCCATCTCTTTCAAGATATTCTTCTTGAATACTCTAATTATTCATGTACCCCCTACCACTCTGAAATTGGCTTATATACATCCTGTATTTACTCAAGATGGTAGGATCATAAGTTTAGAGCACAAAGGGGCCTTAAATGTCATTTAGTCTAACATCTGGTCATTTTACAGATAAGAGAACTGAGGCCTAGAGAGGGGAAATGACTTGGTTAAGGTAAATCAGAATTTGGATCTAGAATTTGAGCTCTAGTTCTCCAGCTCCAAATCAAACAGTTTTCCACTGGGCCATGCCTATGTCTAGCCTTAACTCGAGTCACATTAACCATGACATACTAATGACAAATTCTCATATAGAATGTTCCTTTCCCAATGCCACTTTGATCATATCCCCCCCTCAAGTAGGGCTGAAAGTGGTTCTGGAAAAGTAGAGGAGATTTCTCGAGAAGATACATCATGTCATATTAGTAACTTAGCTTCTCATTAGCAATTTGCCATCGCATCGCATTAATATTTGTTTTCGCTAATACAATGCAAAAGTCTTATCGCATTAGCAACTCTCCCATCACATTAGAGGAAACAAATACTAATGTAATACAATATGAGGATGACATGATCTGATGGAGAATCGCTAATATGATCAGACTCTCCTACCATATTAGTACTGAGATGCTGATTCCCCTTTGCTCAGTACTGGTAAATAAAACATGTGCCTAGATCTACCTATCCCTGACGAGTAGAGCAAGGCAGGTCAGCTATCCTGGATGGACTGCTGGGGAGATTCTGGAACAGGGCAGAGTAACACAGAATCATAGACTTAGAGTTAGAAGGGACCTCAGATGTCATTTAGTCCAAAGAAAAAGTGAGGTCTAGAAACAGAAAGTGACTCATCCCTGGTAAACTGGGATTTGAATCCAAGTCAAATGACTCAAAAATTCAGTACTCTTTCCTTTCTCCCCTTAGGAAGCCCCAACTCTCACCAGATCTAAATCATAAAGCCAAAAAGTTCTCTGGCCTGAGGTAGCAGAAAGAACACTGGATTTGGTATCAAAGGACTTGGTTCCTTACTTCTCATGTGATTTTGGGCAATGAAATACTCTGGAGACCATTGGGAAGAAGGCAACCAGGATAGGGAAAGATCTCAAGAACACACCACAGGAAGATTGGTTGATGGAACTTGAATGTGTAGCCTAAGAAGACTGTCCAAATTCCAGTATTGGAAGGGCTGTCACATGGAAGAGGGACTGGATTTGCTCTGCTTGGCCACATAGCATAGAACCAGGAACAAGGAGATGCCAGAAAGCCGCAAATTCAGATTTGATGTAAAGAAAAAGACCCTAACAATGAGAGCTATTCCAAAGCGGAATGATTTATATGGGGAGGTAGTGGGGTCTGCCTCTCTGGAGATCTTCAAGCAGACAATCATTTGCTGGTCATGTCATGTAGCGAATTCTTTTTCAGGTGTGGGTTATCACTGATATTCCCTGCTGAAATCTGGAGGAAACTCCCCACTCTCTGGGCTTCAGTAAGTCAGTCAACAAGTAGAGCAGAAGGTGGGAGAGAGAGAAGGAGAGAAAAGGAAAGTAGAGACAGAGAAAAAAACAGAGAAGGGAGGGAGAGAGAGAGAAGGGGGAAGGGACAGAGAGAGTAGAGACAGGCAGAAAGAGAGAGATATGGAGACAGAGACAAGGAGAGGGACGAAGGGGAAGGAGGGAGGGAGGGAGGAAGAGAGAGAGCGAGAGCAAGAGAGAGAGAGAGAAAGAGAGAGAGAGAGAGAGAGAGAGAGAGAGAGAGAGAGAGAGAGAGAGAGCGAGAGAGCGCCCATTCAATGGTTTAGACTTTAATTTTCCATGGCAATAACGTTATTGGTGTGACAAGGTAGACCACTGTTGCCAAAGTTAATACATCAACTATTTGTGGACCTAGCAGAGTTAGTGTATTCTGAGAAGTGGGAAAAAAAGAGAAAAGAACTAACCCTTGAATGATTTTGCTGACACAGCTAGAAAAAGGCAGATGGGCTATGGGATGAGTTCCCAACAAGTTCCAACAATCCAGACAGGAGCATTTCACAAGATCAAACTCCATGCATGTGTCCTAGTATGGGCAAAATTCTGCTTTCTTTTGCCAACTTGGAATTGATCAAGGAACAAATATTTCTCAAGCACTTATTATGAGTCTAAGCTTTTCTGACTTGTCCTCCATCCCCCTCTCAAAACCCCACATCCAAAGAAGGGTCTTCAGGGATATCACAAGGTGATTGATTAATAAATAGGTGTTGAATGGAATTGGATATTAATGAGAGCTAGTAGAAAAAGACTTTCTAGCAACATCATGGTATAGTGGAAAAGATATTATATCGGGAGTCTGAGGATATGGGTTCATATTATTCTCCTTACACTTATTACCTGGGTGACCAAGGGCAAGGCATCCCCACCTTTCCAGGTTTGTCTCCTCATTTGTAGTATGGAGGAGCTGGGCTAGAAGGCCTCTAGCCAGCTCTAGACTGATGATCCAATGATCTTTGATATGGGCAGCTAGGGGGTGCCACAGGGCACAGTGCCAGACCTGGAGTCAGGAGAACTCGAGTTTAAATCCAGCCTCAGACACTGGCTGTATGACTGTGGACAAGTCACTTAATCCTGTTTGCCTCAGTTTCCTCTTCTGTCAAATGAGCTGGAGAAGGAAATGGCAAACCACTTCAGTATCTTTGACAAGAAAACCCCAAACAGAGTCATAAGGAGTTTAACATGACTGAAAAATGAATGAACAACAACAATGATCTTTGAAAACGATAAGTTGAGATGTCAATTTACTGTATAATTTTGTTGGTGTATCCCCAGGCCTGAGCACAGTCCTTTGTATGCGGTAGGAGCTTAATAAGTGCTTCCTGAATTCACTTGAATCGAGATCTTCCACTAACAGATCACAACTTGTATATTACTTAGTTGGTCTGTCTTAAGCCTTGAAGAAGTTGAATGACAAGGTTATACAGCTATTAAGTGTCAGAGGGACAGGATTTGAACCCGAGTCATTCTGACTGCAACGCACAATCCTGAGGGTCTTCACTTTCCTGCTCACTCTTCTCTGGATGTTCTCCAACTTATCAATTTCCTTTCAAATACGGGGCTCAGAACTGAACCCAACATTCCAGATGTGGTTTGACCTATGCTTTCCAGAACAGCCCAAACCAGTGTTAACTTTCCTGTCCACTATATTGTAGTACTGACTCACATTGAGTCTGTGGTCCACTAGAACTCCCAGATCTTTTCCAGCCATGTCTCCCCCATCTTTTCCTTGCTTTTTCTGAACCCAAGTAGAAGACTTTACATTTATTCTTATTAAATTTCATTTTATTAGTCTAATATACTAGTTTTAAGGATCATATGAGGAACTATTGGGGGCATAATATATACATAAAAAGGAAATGTAATATATAAAATACATAAAAATATATTACCTATATAATACACATGCAAATTTTATACACATAATGTATTTGTAGTAAATTCAAAGTAATTTTTTTGTCTTGTTTAGTCATTTTTCAGTCACGTCTGACTTTTTCGTGACTTCTTTTGGAATTTTCTCAGCAAGGATACTGAAGTGGCTTGCCACGTCCTTCTCCAGTTTATTTTACAGATGAGAAAACTGAGGCAAACAAGGTTAAGTGACTTGCTCAGGGTCACACAGCTAGCAAGTGCCCAACGCTTGATTTGAACTCAGGAAGACCCATCTTCCTGACTGTAGGCCCAGCGTTCCACGCACTACTGTGTCACCTACTTACCCAAATATTTGGAGAGGCCTAAAGACTGAGGGAAATCAGGAAAAATCTCTTAGGGGAAATGGCTCTTGAGCTGAGTCTTGAATGAGTGGCGAGAAGCAGAGCTGAGATGGAAGGATATTACAGGCAGGCATCGGGCTCAGTCTGGGTAAAGGTGTGGGGACTGGATATAGAATGGAGATCACTGACTACAGTGGCTAGAACACAGTGCTTGAGGGGGAGTACTGGATGATCAGCGAGGAGAGATTGGTTGCAGCCAGATGTGAAGGGCTTTAGATGCCAAACAGAGGAGTTTGTCTTTTCTCCTTGTGGTAGTGGGCAGCCACCAAAGCTTCTTGAGCACAGGGGAGTGACCAAGCCGGACTTGAGCTCTGCACAAAGTAGACACTCAAAAAATATCTGTTGAATCCAAGTGACTGAACGTGCTCCCAGGGGCTCCAAGGACGTCAGCCCATCTCTGCTTGGCTGCACAAAGCTGTTGCTCAAAGTGGGCCTATGTGCCTATTGGCACACTTCATTGTGGCAACCATCATCCTCCTGAAGCTTTAATAACACAGAAGCCTCAAGTGAGGCTACGGTGGCCAGACCTAATGGCTTCTCCTGTCTCTGAATCATTGAAACTCTCGCCTGCTCCTTAAGCCATACAGTGAGAGGAAGAAGAGAGGGAGGAAGGAGGCAGAGAATGGAAGGGACAGTAAGGATAGGAGAAGGGAAGGATAAAGATAAGGGAAGGGAAGGATAAAGATAAGGGAAGGGAAGGATAAAGGGAAGGGAAGGGAAGGGAAGGGAAGGGAAGGGAAGGGAAGGGAAGGGAAGGGAAGGGAAGGGAAGTGTAGGATACTATGATATTCAAATACAAAGTGGAACTCTTTCAGGATAAGTCAGATAAGACTCTAAGACTGGGAAAATGGACAGAAACATTCCTACCCCAACCTACCTTAACGAGGCTACTGTTCCAAAGGTAAAATGGCCGTCTCAGATCACGTCTGCAGTAGTGTGTTCCACTGTGGGTGCTATGTTTTAGGGAAGTTGTTAATAAGCTGGTGAATATCCCAAGGAGGACAACTAGAATGGTGAAGTGCCTTGAGTCTAATAATGAATTTAAATGATACAAACCAGTATCATGGAGTAAGCTGGTATATCCTATCATAATGTAATATTCCAGCTACTGGTTAGAGGAAACACACATCCGTACACGTCCATACACATACCCCACACTCCCCCCCTCCACACTCAGACAACCATACACACTCACACTTTCACACATAAACACGACCATACACACTCACACACCCATACTCACACAGCCATATACACACAATCCCCCATCACTCCACTCATACACATGCTCACACACACATGCCTCCTTTATAAGGCATGTATACTGTTCTCTTCCTGCCTTACCGCTCCTCTGATAGACAGAACCATCCAAATCTGTGACAAAGTTCTACCTGTGTGGTTACATGACCAAAACCTATGTGAACCATATCCCAGCAGCCTCCAGAGTGGCTTCTCGCTCTGTGAGTCTGATATGGACCTTAACCTCCCTGCCACCTGGCACCTGGGGAAACATGCGTACCCAGTAAAGGAGGCTCAGATGCTGAAATTAAACTTGTTCCCTTTTCCCCAAAGGAGGGGTATGCGTGCGTGATATGTGTGTGTTTTGGGGGTTCTTTCCCCTCCTCGGCTGTGGCATTCATTGCTCCCTCCACATTCCTCATGTAAATGTGAGGGACAGGGACATTTGGAAATTGACCAATTTCTGAGAAATTCCAGAGAAACTGACCCCTATTTTACACTCCATCACACTAGTGGCACCTGGAGAGTCCCTCAGTCCTTCCAAGCTGGAGAAGGAGAGTCCTATCACCTGTGAAGGGGACCACTGTGAGGAGAGACAGACAGCTTCAAGTATGGGACGTAGCAGAGCCACGGGTAGCTGGGGGAACTAGGAAGGAAAGCTATTCTTAGGCAGAAGCTTAAGAAAGATGAAGAGTCTAAGTAAGGGACAGTCTCTATGACCAGTGTGGCTTTTATTTCAATCCACCAAATCCTTATCAAGCTCCTACTATGTGCCAGACTTTTTGCTAGCATGAGGTAAGTGATGGTCCTGCTGTATGCTGCCCTGGTTAGAACATATCTGGAATACTGGGCACCACATTTAGACCTCTGATAAGATGTAGAGTGTCCAGAGGAGGGTGGCCACAATGGTGGTCATGCTGAGTATGGAATGAAGACAGGAAGACCAACTAGTAGAGGATTGCAATAGTCTGGGTGAGAATAGATGAAGACCCAAGACGATGCTGGTAAATGTTTACCTGGCTCCTCCCCCATCAATGTACACACACATATTTAAGTTCAATCTGCATTTTTAACATTTTATCGATCACATTCTTAAGTATTGACATTCAACAAAACAATAAACGAAGCCCTACTATTTCTGAGATGTAACTACTCACACTGAAAATTTAACTTGCAAGCTGGTTCAAGCTGGCTCCAGCACATTCTTTGTTAGGACCTGAAAACAAACATGGCTGCAGTGGAAGTGAGCAGGAGGCTCCAGCTGCAGGAGACATATTTGACTTAGAAATGACATGACATCACTTGACCGGATTCATAGGGAAGACCTACGAATCACTCCAAACTGCATGTTAATGTGTCAGCGTGGAGACTTGGAGATTTTTCAGTCCAGTCTGGACAAGATTTCATGAAAGGGAGAACCATAAATAGAATAAGTTTCCCCTGCTAATAAAGGAGAGTTTCTGCTGGCTCTGCTTTTAGCTCTGCTACTGGGGAAGACCCTGAAATCACCAAGGCATGCACGCCATCTTAAATGTTGAGTGAGTTAGGAAGAATGAGGGAGGGGTGTTGAAACCAGAACCACAGGATCTTGGAGGTGGAAGGGACCTTTGCAACCATCAAGTCCAACTTGTGTTCGAAGAATTCTCCCAGCAACATCTCTGCCAAGTGGTCATTCAGCCTCTGCTTGAAGACCTTCACTGACTGTGAAGCTGCTCCCTTCGAGGCAGCCCATTCCAATGGGTCAGGGACCCAAGCACCCTTCTGCTGCCCAGCCCACTGGGTTAGCTCAGCCCCTCACTATATTTTTAGCTGGCTATCAGTCTGCCACCCCCTCCTCCCCAAAGATAATGTCATTATAATTACTGTTATCGCATTACTGAGCTGGCTGCGTTAGAATGACTAATGATGGACACGGGAGATAATGTGATAACTCTTAAATACCTTTTCAGTGATAAAATACCTCTGACACGTGGGCTAATAGCAGACCCAGCAGAAACTCTCCTGCAGCACCAGGGGAAGCTTTGGGTCCCTCAGCCGTCCCTTTCACAGAGCTCTGAGTCCCTTCCATGCCATATCCTTCAGAATGGACTCAGAAATTCTGCAAAGTCTCAATGCTGACACATTGCCATGCTGTGAACAATGGTTTGTGGTTGCCATATGCACACATAGCTCAATCATGGAACTGGAGCTCCATGGCGGTCATCAGCTCACTTAATCAAAGCCCATCATTTTATAGCTGAGGAAATTGAGACCCAAAGAGGTTAATCACATGTCCACGATCACACCAATAAGTGGCAAGACCAGGACTGAAAGCCAGGCCCTTTGATTCCCACTTCAGAGCTCTTTCTATGGTAACACAAACTATATATGCTTATCTCCTTTCATATCTTAGCTCTCTCTAATGGAAATCATGAGGGCAGCTAGGTGGGGCAGTGTATACAGTGCAGGGCCTGGAGTTAGAAAGACTCCTTTCCATGAGTTCAAATCTGCCTCAGACATTTGATAGCTGTGTGACTCTAAGCAGTCACTTAACCCTGTTTGCCTCAGTTTCCTCATCTGTCAAATGAGCTAGAGAAGGAAATGGCAAATCACTCCAATATCTGCCAAGAAAACCCCAAAGGGGGTCAAGAAGGGTCAAACACGACTGACAAACAAGGAAATGATACCAGCAACTGACATTTTTACAGCACTCTAACATTTACAAAATATTTTCATCCATTCATTCAACAAGCATTTTCCTATACCTACTATGTGCTAGTCACTGTACTAAGCACTGGAAGCTGAGCACTTCTAGGTAGTGGAGATACTAAGCCAAATCAGGCCCTAACCTCAAAGAGCTTACTTTCTATGAAAAGGAAAATAGCAGATATTCACATACAAGTAAATACAAAGTTTCTCCAATGGTACAGTGGATGGAAGACTGACCTTGGAGCTAGCAAGACCGGAATTCCTGTTCCATCTCTGGCATATGGCTGTGTGACCCTGGACAAGTCACTTAATCTCAGGGCAACTCTCCAAGAGTATAAGCTATAGATATAGTTATATAAATAAAGCAGATACAGATTTGATATAGATATATCTGTCAGCAGCAAATTTTCCCACTTTTAATACCATCTTTTGGCAAGCACAACACTTTTCTGTCTTCCTACACTCCAAATTCATGTGACTATTTATCAAGTCTGTGAATCTATAAGAGAATCATTTGCACATTTATTGATGAATAATAGACCACATTTGTACATCATTTCAAAGTTTGCAAAGCACTTTACATACTCATTTGAATCTCTCAACCTGAAGGCATGAAGATCTCTGACACACAGTGACTGTGTGACCTTGGGGCAAGTCACTTAACCTGGGTGTTCTAGGCAACTCTTTAAGACTATGAGAACAAATGAGACAATATTTGTAAAAAAAAAATGCTTAGCATGGTGTCGGGTAGGCTCTGTATAAATGCTTATTCCCTTCCCTTTCCTATAAGCTGCAGAAAAAGTGCCCAAAATGTATCGGTAGAAGGATTTCCTTCAACTGGGTGTTCTCCATCCCAATAAAATCACAGGGCTCAGTCCCTATCCCTATTCTATGATGCTATTTTCAAATTCAGTACTACACCAATACTAAGAGCATTGATTTTGAACTCAGAGGATTATGAAGACCTGGGCTGAAATCCAAACACTAGCAATAATTACTTGTATCACCTTGGACAAGTCACTTCAACTCCCTGGCCCTTAGTTTCTTCATCTGTAAAATGAGTCAGTTGATCTGGAAAATCCCTGAAGGCCATTCCTACTCTAGCTCTATGATTCATGTTGCCTCTTGCATGTAAGTGGAGACTTGGAGCAAATACTAAAAGATAATATTGGCTCTGAATTGAACAGAAAGAAAAGATTAGCATTTCAATGGCCCCAAGTAGTTTTCTGCCTTATAAGGTCCACCACCCATTTAACCGCAATGTTGCAAATCACAGAACCCCATGCTTCCAGAAGGTCACGATTGAAAGTAACCCCCAAAGTAATGAAGGGATGCACGGGGAGGGGGGATGTAAATAGGATATAGCACATGAGCGAGATAAGTGACATGAAGGATATAATCAAGGCCACATTTGATTAGAATAGGGGGAAGGCAGTCATGTAACACAAGCAATAGATAACAGGTGGACAGCTTGAATCCTGCACTGATGCAACCCTCCCCCTTCCCCCCCCCCAATGGAGTTGGAAGACTACATCTAGTACCACGGACAGCTCCTCGACGAAGGTTTTGCAGAGAGGGGAGGGAAAGAAATCCAGGAGAATGAGAAAGCCAGGATAAGCCGCAATCAGCACCATCAAAGGGAGTGCCCACAGGGATGAGATCACAGAGCCATTGAAGTAGTGAAAAAAAGGTATATAGGAAATATTTGGCATGTCATATTTCCTCACTCCCAACTAGTGTCAAATCCAACATTCATCTAAGTGATTCCTACAACACTCGCTTTAGTTGTGAGATCATATCATTTCTTTTTTTTTTTTTTTGTTTAGGAGCACCCAACCTCTCCATCTAAAAGCATTTTAGGCCATGATTTTATTATTTTTGTTTTTAAAAATTTGTTAATATCTTGTTTTTATATCACCTAGACTTCCCACTGAATTCCTTTTTTCTCTCCTACCAGAGAGCCAATCTTTATAAGAAAAAAAAACAACTTTAAAGACAGGAAGGAAAAATTTCAGTAAATTTAGCCATCACATAAAAAGTCTTAATATCTAATGTTACAGACTCCTAATCTCTGCAAAGAAGCAGGAATGGGGGGTGGGGTTCTTCTTATAACTCTTCCTAGGGGCCAAACTTGGTCCTAATAACTGCATGGCATTCAATTTCTGCAGTTTTGTTGTTCTTTCCCTTTTTTTTGGTGGTTATCATACATATTTGTTTTCTTGGTTCTCCTTATTCCGTGTAAATCTTCCCATGTTTACATCTCTGTAATCACCATATCCAACACTTTGTAAGTATTGTAACATTACATTAATGGACCACAATTTCCTTATTCATGTCTCAATCAGTGGTCATCACTTTGCTGCTAAAAATTTGTTAGTGTATATGGGCCCTTTCTTTTCATCATTGACTTCACTGGTGTATCCCCAATGCCCAGCACAGTACTTAGCACAGAGCAGATGCTTAACACATGCTTGCTGCATGGAACTGGATTGAATTGAACAGTCTAACCCAACCCTCCTTGGATGTGATGGTTCAATCTGACAAACCCTCTCCAAGAATTCTCCTTCTCTAAGGATTCTAGTCAGAACCAAATTCTGAACCTCCTCCAAATTTTCTTAAGCTTCCACTTAGAAGTTTACTTCTAAGCTCAGATCATTAATGGTTTTCAATTCCCAGCAATTTGGGGTTCTACTGAATTAGAATTTTGTATTGAATTAGTATACATTTTCCTCAATAGGATATAAAAGTCTAATCGTATTAGTTATGTTTACATCGCATTAGATTATACAGACAGAATGCATTCTTGCCTAAAACAGGTTTAAAAAAACAATCAATGATCCCCTTAGAGTGGCTGGGATTCACCCTTGTTTACAAGCATTGGCTTTTCCAACAGGGGCTATGACACCTTCACTGTAACGCCCTCCAATATGGTGTCACACAGGCTATAATTCAATTCAACAAGTATTTATTGAGTCTCTGCTCTATGCCAGGCACAAAGACAAAAACAAAGCAGTCTTTGTCCTCAAAGAGTTTATATTCTATAGGGGGAAACAACTTGTATACAAATGGGTAAATTCAAAATAAATACCAATTGGTTTTTGGGAGATGGGATGTTACGTGAAGGAGAAGTAATAACTGGGTTCAATCAATAAATCAACAAACATTTATTATGTACCTACTCTATGCCAGGCATTGTGCTAGACACTGGCTACAAAGACAAAAATGAAAAAATGTATTTTTTGGACCTAAGGCCGGGGAAGAGCTCATGACCAAAAAAGGACAGACAGGATCATAAAAGATTAAAATGGATACTTTACATAAAATAAGTAAGTTTTTGCATAGATACAAATTTTAGCTCAGATTAGAAGGCAAACAGTTAACTGGGGAAAACTCTTTCCAGCAAGTTTCATTTATAAAGGTCTTATTTTCAAGATATATAAGGAACCAATTCAAATGTATAAGAAAAAGAGCCATTCACAGTTGATAGATGGGCAAAAAAGGGAACAGGCAGCTTGGTCAAGGGAAGAAATCCAAGCTATCTACAGCCACGTGCAATAGATAGAGCTCTGGCCTTGGAATCAGGAGGACCTGAGTTCAAATCTTGCCTCAGACACTTGACACTTACTGGCTGTGTGACCCTGGGCAAGTCACTTAACCCCAACTGCCTCACCAAAAAGTAAAAAAAAAAAGTATCTACAGCTGTGTGAAAAAATGCACTCAATCTTTAATGACTGGAAAAATACAAATTAAAGTAACTCTGAGGTTCTACCTCATGCTCATTAGATTAGCAAAGATTCAAAAAAATGAAAATTATAACTGTTGGAGGGACTCTGGGAAGACAGGTGCCCTTATCTACTGCTGGTGTAGCTGTGAATTGGTCCAACCATTCTGAAAAATATTGGAAAAAAATTGGAACTTCACCTCAAAACTTAGTAAGCTGTGCATATCCTTTGATCCAGTGATACCCCCAAAGAGATCAAAGAGAGAGGAAATGGACCCATATGCATCAAAATATTCATAACAGCTCTTTTGTAAGAAAGAACTAGAAACTTAGGGGTGCTCCACAAGTGGGGAATGGATGAACCAGTTAAGCTATATGAATGTAATACTCTCGTGAGGTAAGAAATGATGAAAGGGACAGTTTCAGAGAAACATGTGAAGAGCTGTATGAACTGATGCAAAGAGAACAATTTATACTATGACATCAGTATTGTAAAAACAAACAACTATGAATGACTTGAAGAACTCTGATCAATGCAATGAACAGCCATGATTGTAGAGGACTTCTGGAGGAAGAAGAATGAAGCCTATCCCCTGACAGAGAACATGGCCAATGACAGAATTTTGCTTGACTATACTTATTTGTTACAATGGTTTTGCTTTTATTTGTTTTTTCCAGTAGGTGGAGGGGAAGGGAAAGTGGAAGGTAGAATTCTTGATAACTAAAAAAAAATTGAAAAATGCTGCTTTCAAGAAAATTATGTTCTATTAGATTGGTCTTCTGTTTCAAGTGACTTGGGATAATCTTTGATGGGAAGTGAGGAATTCCAAAATAATATAATATCTAGAATTCAGAGAGACACTAGAATGAAGACTGGGCCTTTTACCTCTGAGTTCAGAAGACTTGAAATTTTTTTACTTTTAAAATTTTATCTTATTTTTGGATTTTTTTTTGCTTTCACATTACCTTCATTTCCAAATATATTCCTCCCTTTCCCCTTTCCCATTCTTGGTAAAGGGGGGACAGTTCAGCAACACTAACCAATATATTGACCAGATCTGACAGTTTATGCAATATTACACAACCACAGTCTCTACTTTGGCAGAGAAAGATGGGGAAGTGAAACTCCAAATCTAAAACTAAATAGAAGGTCCTCAAATCCAGGAAAAAAAGCAAAGCCACTGCTCTGGTGTGGTTAAAGATTACTAGTGTGGTTCAGTGGAAAGGATACCAGCTTAGACAAAAGAAGACCTGGTTTAAATCCTGTCTTGGATCCCTGTGGGATCTTTTGTCAAATCACAATTTCTCCCAATCATAATTTTCTCACTTGTAAAAAAAAAGGGGGTGCAGATGGACTAGATGGCTTCAGAGCCCTTTCTTGCTCCAAATCTATGATCCTCCTTCCCCTATAATCCCACTCCTCTCTCCCCTTATCTCTTGCCCTATACCCCTATCTCAGCAGAATCATAACTAGGGATTTTGGTTACTTGGGACAATTCAGGTGGGGTGAGGCACATTGAAGATAGTCTTCCCTTATCATCTACAATTGAGCCAGAGGAGGTATTGGCCTCATCTCAGGACAAGATCCAGCCTTAGCCCTCCTATCATCACTGACCTTTGAGTGTTAAGAAGAGATATGATGGTGGTGAGTGGAAGGTGATGCCCTGAATGGGCAGGTGGAAGAACTGAAAGTATCAAAACATTGAGAGTATAGAGGGGAAAGGGAATAAGGGAAGAAAAAGGGAATAAGCATTTATTAAATCCCTAACACATGCCAGGCACTGTGCTAAGCACTTTACAAATATGATCTCATTTGACCCTCACAACAACCCTGAGAGGTAGGTGCTGTCCAACCACTGACTGAACTGGAATCCCCCCTGCAGCATATCCAACAGAGGAGTTCAAATCCAGCCTCAGATGCTTATTAGCTATGTCACCTTGGGCAAGTCACTTGAACGTGGAAAGGCCAGAGCACTTTCCACAGTGCCACAACACACAAATCCTATCTGTCAGAGAATTGGATGGATGCCAATGGCCCAAAGACAGCTGGGAGTTTAAAGGACCGCAGGGCATGGAATATAATATTCCAGAGGGCAAAGGAGATAGGATTACAACCAAGAATCACCTACCCAGCAAAACTGAGTATAATCCTTCAGGAGAAAAAATGGTCATTCAGTGAAATAGAGGACCTTCAAGCATTCTTGATGAAAAGACCAGAGCTGAATAGAAAATTTGACTTTCAAATGCAGGACTCAAGTGGAACATGAAGAGGTAAGCAGAAAAGAGAAATCATAAGAGACTTATTAAGATTGAATTGTTTACATCCCTGCATGGAAAGATGATATTTATAACTCATGAGACCTTTGTCAGTATTAGGATAGTTGGAGGAAAAAAATTATATGTATGTATATGTAGATAGATAGATAGAGGGCACAGGGTGAGTTGAAGATTAAGGAGTCATATCTGGAGAATAAAATTAAGGGATGAGAGAGGATTATACTAGGAGAAGAAGAAAGGGAGAGGTAGAATGGGGTAAACTATCTCACAAAAAAAATAGAAAAGAAAAGTCTCTTACAGTAGGTGGGAAATGGGGGAAGGTGAGAGAGAATGAGTGAATCTTATTCTCATAGGATTTGGCTTAAGGAGGGAATAACAAACACATTCAATTGGGTATGGAAATCTGTCTTACCCTACAGGAAAATAGGGGGAGAAGGGGACAAGAGAGCAGGGGATGATAGAGAGGAGGGCAGATTGGGAAAGGGAGTAATCAGAAGTAAATACTTCTGAGGAGGGACAGGATCAAAAGAAAGAATAGAATAAATGGGAGGGCAGGATAGGATTAAGGGAAATAGAGTTAGTTTTTCACAACATGTCTACTATGGACGTGTTTTGCATAACTGCACATGTACAACCTATATTGAGTTGCTTGCCTTTTCAATGAGGGTGGGTGGGGAGGGAGGAAGAGAGAAAATTTGAAACCTAAAGTTTTAAAAACATATGTTTAAAAAATGTTTTCACATGCTACTGGGAAATAAGAAATACAGGAAATGGGGTACAGAAGACTATCCTGCCCTACAGGAAAATAGAAGGGGAAGGGGATAAGAGAAGGGGAGAGAGATAGAAGAGAGGACAGACTAGGGAAAGGGATATTCAGAATGCATGCCATCTTGGGGTGGGAGGAGGGGGGAGATGGGGTATAAATTTGGAATTCAAAAACTTGTGGGAGTGAATGTTGAAAACTAAAAATAAATTTAAATTAAAAAAAAGAAAGAGCTGGGAGATGAAGAGGTCTGCAATTCATAAAGAAGGTCAGAGTCCAGGGAGCTTGGCAATAGGGCTGGTGAACCGAGGCTTGGCTGACAGATGTCTATGCTATGAGAGGTTTGCACAAAGAGAGGTCTTCACAAATCATCCAAACACTCATCAAACAGCCTTGTGGTTGAGACCATCAATCAATCAACAGGAATTTATTAAGTTCCTACTATGCATTATTAAGCACAAGGCAGACCAGCATCCTGGTGCATGGAGAAAGATGACCTTTGAGCCAGAAAGACCCCAGTGCCCAAAAAACTAAGATACAAGGGGCAGAGAAGTGGTCACTTTGAAATTTCATCAGAAGTCCCCTGTCCTAATGAAATTATGTCCAGTTAGTAGCTGTCTTTTCTGTTGTCCCTTAAGATTTGCAAAGCACTTTACAGACAGGTTATCTTGTCTGAGTCTCACAACAACCCTCTACTACTATTATTATTATTCTCATTTTAAAGATGAGGAAACTGAGGCTTAGAGAGGTCAAATGACTTGACCAGAGTCAAATAGCCAGGAAGTATCTGAGTTTTTTTTTTTTTAGCCAAAAAGGGTTAAAAAAAAGTTCCAGGCTCTATGGCGGCTGCTAGGGATACAAAGACTGATACTGTCTGCCCTCAAGGAGCTTACATTTTAGCTCCTACACCACAGCTTATTCCTAGAAGGGCAGAGGTTGTCAGGTCCTTGCTGACCCCAGAAAGATGTGTGGATTTCAGGAGAAGCTGAATCCAGGGCATCCCTGCAGAAGCGTCTAATTCTATCTGGGCAAGATCAGGAAAGCTAAACAGAGACTGAGAATTTGACATGGGAGATAGCTAGAGAGGGTAAGATAGGAGAGGGGGAAACTCCCCACAACATTTTCCAATTACAGGAGGTGGAAAGGAAGGATCAGAGAAAATCTCCCACCATCTCCTCTCCATCTTATTCCATAAATAGAAAAGAAAATTACAAAAAAATCATAGAAGGCAGCCTTGCCCCCCCCATCTTTTGTTGTAGAAAAGCCAGACTCCTTTGAGTCAGACGCTCAGAAAAAATATTGCCATTTGTCATGGGAACATAGAAGAAAGCGGAGTTGGGAAGGAAACAGGAATCTAGAAGAAATGGATGTTTGGAAGTGGAAACCTCCAGAGCTGTGGTGGCGTAAGATACTGACCTTAAGGGATAGGTGGATATTATTGCCTTGTTTTCCCTTTTCTTTCCCTCCAGGACTAAGACGGGAAAAGGAAAGTCCCTGAAGAATGAGAAGGTGGCAAACATAGGAAACCCAAGCAGGGGAGGAAGGAACAGCCCTGGTAATTAGAAACCAGTCAGCATCACTTTGGTACCTGGGAGATACTAGGACGAATCATCCCACAACGCACTGGTAATCACCCTAGGAGAAGCAAGAGGCACTGGACCCAGTGACACATCCAGGGTCACACTGGTAGCATAGAGCCAAAAGGATGCTGGATGCTTCCACTATGAGAGCAGTTTTATTAATAAATTCATTACTTAAATAGCATTTGATTGGCTATGCACAGCTTATGATAAGCATAACTACCCACAGCATTTGCTTATACTTTAAAAGCAATTTCACAAGGACAAGCTGGGGGAGGTATAACTAGATGGTGATTTAGCTTTAAAAGATCTGGGGGTCATAGTGGACTGCAAGCTTAGTATGAGTTAACAGAGTTATTATGGAAGCCAATAAAGCTAATGCCATCTTGGGGTGTATTAAGCATCTTGTAAAGAGGTATAAGTGACTTGCCCAGAGTCACAGAGCTAGTAAGTGTCTGAGGCCAAATTTGAACTCAGGTCTTCCAGACTCCAGCCCTAGTGCTCTGTATGCTGCACCACCCAGCCGTGGAGGAAGAAAAGGAGGGAGCTACAATCTGAAGGCAAGACTTTCTTGGAAGCAAGTAGGTTGAGTTGGAACAACGCTGGCAGAACGAAGGCGCAAATGAACACTTGGTTGGCAGTCAAAGGATCCCAAAGCTGGCAATCCCACTGTCTCAGCAGCAAGTAATGCCTTCTTCCCGCAGGCAATAATGGAGCTTCTTTCCTAATCTTTCCTCCCCCCTTCGCCAGCCCACAACTACCTCGGATTTGAAAAAGTGTCTCTTTATGACCTGGGGACTTCGGTTGACTGTGGAATAATGGAACCAGGGCTGGGCTATGTGGAGCGCCAGGGGAGAAGCCGGTCATCCCTTCTGATGATTTCTTCTTAAAATTAAACCCTCCAGGGCAGGTGAACCTGGGCCCTGCTTCTTAGGCGGTAAGAAGGCTCTATTTCTGATGGAGGGGGACAGGCCGATAGAATGCTCTCCCTCCACTCCTGCCCCTCTTGGCTTCCTTCAAGCCTCAGCTCAAACCTCACTTTCTGCAGGAGAGCATCTTCTCCTTCCACTGGTTATATTTTGTCTGTACGTGGTTATTTGCACACTGTCACTCCTGCTAGAATGGACGCTCACTGAGGGGAGGAGCTCTCTTTTTACCTTTCTTTGTAACCCCGACACTCGCACAGTGCCTGACGCAAAGTAGGTGGTTAATAAATACTGACCAACTCATGTAGAACTGGAAGGCACTTCAGAGATATTCTAATCAGACCCCTTCAGACAAGGTACATGACTTGCCCAAGGTCACACGCTAAATCAAAAACAGAGGTGGGTCTAGAACCCAGCCTTCTTTTTACCCTACAATGCCTCCTAAAAATCTTTCCCCTGTCCCCCCAAGATATCAGCAAAGCTGCCTGAAGTCAAGGAATATAATCAGTTAGCACAATTTCCCTTGGAAGTCTCCAGACTGACCCCCAAATGCCAGACTTCCAGCTACCCCATTAGCAGCTCACTAAAACACCGTGTTCTTTTGCTCATATGGGGCAGTTTTCTCTTTGCTGACCCTCAGGATTCAACAATTTAACTCAGTTAAATTCAACTCAATTTCTGTGTTCTCAGGCACCTCCCAGCTCTGCCATCCACTGTTGTAAGGCCCCTCCCAGCCCTGACATCCCCAGTTCTAAGGCCCCTCCCAGCCCTGACATCCCCAGTTCTCAGGCCCCTGGAGCGCTAAGATTCTCTGCTTAATTCAATTCAGTTCAATTCAGCAAGCATTTATTAAACACTTCCTAGGTGCTGGGGCCTACACTAAGCCCTGGGGACATAAAGTCAAAAGGGAGATACCTGCTGCCCTAGAGGAACTTACCTTCAACTGAAAGGTTACAGCAGAGTCCCCAGATAAGGAAACAAGCCCTTATTAAACTCCTACTGTATGCTAGCACGTGTGCTAAGCATTTCTTACAAATATCTCATCTGGTCCTCAGTATCACCGTGGGAGGTTGGTGCTACTTTTATCCCCATTTTACAGATGCGGAAACTGAGGCAGGCAGGGGTGATGTGACTTGCCCAGGGTCACACGGCTGGCAAGTGTCTGAGACCTGATTTGAACTCAGGTCTTCCTGACTTGGGCCTGGAGGCCAGCACTCTATGCCCTGAACTACTCAGATGCTTCTATACACAAAGTCGATATTAAAAAGGAATTTCATATCATTCTAGTAGGAAAGACCTAGCATGGGAGATAGTCCATGAGGTGAGCCTTGGGGAGCTAGGGATTCTAAGAGACAGAAGTGGGGGTGTGCACACCTAAGAGGTTATAGGGATCTGGCAGACAGAATGATCCTGGGAAGGTGGTTAGTGAAGCTGCTGTGTCTGCCCTGCTCCAACCAACATTTAATAAATAGTCTCCTATTTTATTAAGTATCCCCTGCCTCTCCCTGAGTGTGGCAAACAGTCTCCAAGTGCTCATTCCCAAATGGTGGCAAGTTGTCCCACATTCATAAATAATATTTTGCAATTTTCCTGCATGGGGACCCAGGGAAATGATTTTTTTATGCATCAGGGTTACAGGAATCTAAAAAACAGGGCCCTTGGCCTTCCTCAAAAGGAGGAGAATAAAAGAAACGAAGCTCTGATTACTCTAGCCTGTGCCAAGTTGAGGGGGGCTGGGCTGAATGCCACGGGTTGTGTTTCTGCTTTGTTATCTCAAGGTACAACAATCAGATATCTGCAAACGGATGAATCTCTGATCTTGGGTCCTGGCTGGGAAGGAATTTATGTGACAAGCAAGCCAGACTCGCCCATCACTCATCAGGGCTGGCAGGATCTGCCTCCTGATTAAGAGGCACAGAACTTTTCCAAGTTCTAAGCTCAAGATAGGCACTCTCACACGCCCACCAACATGCATGTACATGTGTGTCCACAAATACTCTCCCCCCTCCCCCCGCCCAAGTCTGAACTAAATCAATAGCCAAACCAGTGGGAGGGAATCACCAAGAGAACATCGCTGGCTAAAGTGAGTGTAGACGGGACAGAAAGACAATGACGCCACAAATGATATTAACTGACCTGGACACAGCAGTCTCACTTGAGCCTCAGCACAACCCTGGGGGGGAAGGCACTGTAGATTTTAGTATGACCATTTTATAGAAGAGGACAAGTGAGGCTCACGGAGATACAGTGACCTGTCCAAGGTCATTGGGCTAGTAACAATCTGAACCTCCAGCCTTCCTTGTCTCCAAATCTAGAACTCCATGCCAAACAGTCTCTCCAAAAATGGTTCAATGTCTACAGTGTACAGTGTTCCAAGGGAAGGAAGGTCAGGCTGCCCCTTGAGAAACTGTCTAGTGGGATCACAAGCATCTGTCAGCACTGCGCTGTGGGGTGGGTCTAACCTTGCTGAGAGCATAACTCCAAGATTCCCAGAGAAAAATAGCCTGTCCCATGTCCATGTAATAATACTTTACATTTCTAGTTTGCAAACCCCGGGAGGAAGGTCATGCAAGAATTATCCTTATGTTACAATGGGGAAACTGAGGCTGGGAGAGGCATGAAGTGACTTGTTTTGGTAGTACAAGGACTAAGTGTCGGGTGCAGGATTCCATCCCAGGCCTTTTGACTCCCACTCTGGCCTTGTTTCTAGTACATTTCTGATCCTATTGAATCCTTTTTTTTTTTTTTAAACCAGCACGGCCTTATGGATGACAGGCCAAAGAACTACCTTGGGATTCGGGGAGACCTGAGTTCAAGTCCTCACCTTGACACACACCAACTGGATGGCTACAGGCTGGTCCCTTGCCCTCTCATGCCCAGGCTATAAGCTGCAGCTAAGCTGATATCTGGCATTGCTTGGTCAGGTCACACAAGAGACAGCAGATTTTGAGCTGGAAGGACACAAGAGGTCACAGAACAAACCTTGTTTTACAGATGAGGAAGCAAAGGCCCAGTCTGGTTACAGACTAGGCTGGGGTCACACAACTGGTAAGTAGCTGAAGCAGGATTTGAACCTCAGCCCTCCTGACTTTACAGGATAGAGTGCCAGGCCTAGAGCCAGGAAGATCTGAGTTCAAATCCAGCCTCAGACACTTACTAGCTATGTGACTGTGGGCAAGTCACTTCACCCTGTTTGTCTCAGTTTCCTCATCTGCAAAATGAGCTGTAGAAGGAAATGGCAAAGCACTCCAGTATCTTTGTCAAGAAAACCCCAAACAGGGTTACAGAGTCAGACACGACTGAAACAACTTCTTGACTCATCCATTCTACCATCTTGTCTTACTGTGCTTTATTGGTCAAAAATACCAATGTAAGAGGTAGCATGGGTCAGCGGAGGGATTCTCCACGGAAATTGCCCATAATGATAAAAACATGGATCCAGATGAAGAAGGGAAAAATAGGGATAAAAGCACAGGACTCAAAACTCCAGAATCACATTAGGAGGTACAGCTTTCAAGTCCCACCAGCCATCTCGGGTAAGGCAGTGTGGTACAATGGGAAGAGAGGTGATCCTTGGGTCAGAGTTACTCTGTGAGTCCCTGGGCAAGTCACCAGAGCTGTCTAGCCTCTGTTCTTCATCTGTGAAACGTAGGGGCAGGGATGTCCTCCAAGGTCCCTTGTGGCCTCTTTGAGACTCAGTTTCTTCATCTGAAATATGGGGATGATAAGTCCCACCTACCTCCCATGGCTGTTATAAAGGACAAATGAGACAATGGCTAGGAGAACACTTTGCAAATGGTAAGATGCCATTAAAATATTTTAAAAATTAATTTTATCACCCAGGTCACAGTCTAGTAAACATCTCATCCTAGGTCTTGCCTAATGTGGCAAGAGCTTAGCTTAGAGAGCTTAGCAGCAGCCCCATTTTACAGATGAGATCTCTAAGACCCAGGTAGATTAAGAATCAACCATGGTCTCATGTCATGTAAATGTCCAGAGGAGATTCAAATCCAAGATTTCCCGGAAATCTTCTAAAGATGAAGACTGGTGACCTATCTGTAGCTTAATGGTTTTAGAGGGTGGCCTGGGATGCTGGGTAGTTGGCAGCAATCACACGGCTGGTATGTGTCAGGGCCTGACTTGAACCTAGGTCTTCCTGACTCCACAGCTAGTGCTCTACTGACTATTTATTTAATTCAATTCATTTCAACAAAAGTTAATTAAGCCCATACTGTGTGCAACAAACATTAATTAAGCACCTGTTGTATACTAAGCAAGCTCCTACTATGTGCTATCTGTCTAGCACTGTGCTAGACACTAGAGGAACAAAATAAAAATAAACATAGCTCTCAGCCTGAAGCAGCCTTACATCCTACTGGGGGAAAGCAGCTCGTTCATTAGTAAGTCCAGACATTCTAATTTGATAAAGGAGCTCCTGATTGGTCTTCCTGCCTCAGAGCTTTCCCTACTCCAATCCATCATCTGCGCAGCTGTCAAAACCAGGCAGTCAATAAATGCTTATTAAGCACCTACTATGTGCTAAGTGTCAGAGATGTAAAGAAAACCTAGTCTCTCCAGGAGCTCACAGTCTAAAGGGGGTGGGGTGGGGTGGGGGGGGACAACACCAATAGACAAACACACTCTAGGTAGGAGAAGGTGGGGGTGATTACCAGAGAGAAGGCACTAGAATGAAGGGGGAACAGGAAAAGCTTCTTGTCAAAAGGGGGATTTTAGCTGGGATTGGAAGGCAGCCAGGGATGAAGAAGCAGAGTGTTCCATGCACAGGGGACAAGATGAGAAAATGCCCAGAAGTGGGAATGATTTTTCTTTAGTGTGGCTCCAAATGCCCCTACAGTAATAATAATAAGCATTAATAAAGTGCTTACTATGTGCCAGGCACCATGCTAATTATTATCTCATTTGATTCTTACAACATCCCTGGGAAGCAGGTATTATTATCATCATCCCCATTTTACAGATGAGGAAACTGAGGCAAATAGCGTTCAGGGTCACCCAGCTAATAGGTGTCTGAGGCCAGATTTGAATAATAATTATAGCAGCTAGCATTTATCTAGTCTTATTATGTGTCAAGCACTATGCTAAGTAGTTCATAATTTCTGTCCCATTTGATCCCCTCAACAATCCTGGCAAGTAGGTGCTATTACTACCTGCATTCTCCAGATGAGGAAACTGAGGCAAACAGAGGTTAAGTGACTTGCTCAGGGTCACCCAGCTGGATCTGAACTCAGGTCTCCATGACTCCAGGTCCAAGGCTCTATCCACCACACTGCCTAGCTGCAATTCCTCTGTTTGTCTCTTAAAGACCCTCATAACTTGGTCTCAAGCTACTTTTCCAACCACACTCGTGTATAATCCAGGCCAACAGGCCTCACTGTTGTTCTTCACACATGGTCCAGTCTCCATGCCTTCGCAATGACCATCCTCCAGGCTAAGAATGCACTCTCTCCTCCTCCTTTTCCCCTTACAAAATCCCGTTTCCTTCAGTCCTCAGCTCAAGGACTATCTTGCACATGAAGTCTTTCCTGATCCCTTTAATTAACAGTATTTATTATCTTGTATTTATTCTGCATAGAGGTATGTGTACATGTTGTTTCCACTATATCCCCAGTGCTTAGCACACGGTAGGTAATTATTATATATTATATATAATATATAATTATTATATGCAATATATTATTATATAATACATATTTTATATTATATAATTATTGATTGATTAAGACAATACTATCAAACAGGGGCCAAGATATCCGGTGCATTCAATGAGATGGACTTACCCTGTCCCAGGAGGCGCAGAAGCAGCTCCACAGACAGAGCCAGTTCCATGAGTCTTACTGTCTCCCACAGTCTACTCACACCAAGGGCTAAATAAGAGACCATGCTCTTGGATTTAAAACTCCGTGGTCAATTACACAATGTGTGAAACTCCTCCCCTGTGCTGGCGGGCAATCAGACTTCTGAGATTGGTGAGCAAACAGACTGTCTGCTGCACTCTCCCTCACACACGCACAAGGGAACCCACAGGAGAGCCACCAAGGGAGGGCAGGAATCACAGTCATTCCTCTCCTATGCCCTGAAGATCAGACCCAAGCCCCAGATGTGTGCAGTGGGTGCACAGCTCTCTGAGGCTTCCCCAATCTGGAGGAAATGGCAAATTCTCCCTGTCAGCACCGTAGATCACTTTGAGATATATACCATATTAGCAAAAAGAACTGAATTATATTGCATTCATGATGCAATTAAACACTTCACTAGGAATCAATGTAAAACTGATGAGGCCTGAAAGTAGTGCATATGGCTGAGAACATTATAAAACATTACCTTCACTCAAATCCTGTTCAGTAGCAATTTAAATCTTCTTACAGTTACTGCTGCCAATGGTAAACCGGCTACTGATTCATACCAGTGCATGGGAACGAATGAATTTTTTTTTAAAAAATTTATTCAACTACTAAATTGCCCATGAAACCGGAATAGCTGACAGGAGTAATCTGAATTATTATTAGCTCGGCAAGGATTCTGCATTAGCCAATTTAAAACCCCGGCTCACAGGCAGGAACCAGTTAGTACAGGCAGGGTGTTAAATGGCTAGGCAAGTTCTTCATTTGACTTCAGTTTGCATTTAAAGGTCAAGAGATAAAAATTACATGTGACTGCAAACAGAGAGAGGGTGTTTATCTTCTCCCTATGAATAGAGGTGGCTGGACACTTTAAAAAACACTGGGGACTCAGGCACAGCCTTGACGTTTGCGTGTGGAGTTGCGTCGTCGGACTGTGGCGGGGATGGAGTCGGACGGTGTGGGGGTCAGCAGAGGGGAGCACAATCAAGTCAAGTGCTACCTGAACAAGAATTCACTCTGTCTTCCTGGGTGGCTCACTTCACTTCTCTGAGACTCAGTTTCCTCATCTAGAAAAGGGGGGCAATGATATCCTTACTACGTCCCTCCAAGAGAACTTATATGGATCAAAGGAGATGGTGTATGCAAAGTGATTTGCAAATCTGGAAGGCCAGATTTACAAATTTTAGATTTAGAAATGTGAGTTATTATTGTGATGGAGACTGGCAAAAAACGACCACCCACCATCACTTGGACATAACGTGCATCCCTCCAAACTTACAACGATGGAATGATGTTGCCATATGCAAATGCTCTTGGTCCCCAAGCCAAATGCAATTAAAAGCTTTCAATGTATAAAGACCTAGCAGAAGAACTCAAAATCTTCTGGGAACAAGATGAAGTGGGTTATCTTGGTGTTATTATCATTGTCGTCCTCTTTGCACCTTTTGGGGTTCAGATGGAAACAGTCATGGAGTCTGTTTAAGCTAGAAAGCCACTATTTTGCTACTATATTTAACCTTCGACAGACTACTGTAAAAGCTGATGAAACTGACTGATGATGATGATTTCCAGAACTGTGGTTTCATATATGGGGTGAATTATCCACTGTTGAACCTCCTTCTACTACATAAATCGACAGTTCTTCCTCAACTTAGAGCCTTGGAGACTTGCTTGGGGCCCTGAGAAGGTAGTGACTTGTCCAGAGTCACATAATCAGGATGTGGCAGAAGCAGGATTTGAACCTAGACTTCAAGCCTGATCCTCCATACGCTATGCCAGCTGCCTCTATGTGCTTATCATCTCCCTTCAGCCATCCCCACTCCACTGTCAAGAATCCTCTTATCCCAGCTGCATTAGCTTTCTTTACTGGCCATAGAAAAGGAAGGGGGGAGGCAGAGAGAGAGAAGAAAGAGGGAGAGAGAAGAGGGGAAGAGGGAGGGACAGGGAGAGGAAGGGAGGGAAAGAGAGAAAGAGAGTCAGAGATAGAGAGAGAAATAGAGAGAGGGAGGGAGGGAGGGAGGGAGAGGGAAGGAGAGAGAGGGAGAGGGAGACAAAGAGGTAGAGGGAGGGAGAAGGAAAGGGAGGGAGAAAGAGAAAGAGGGCGAGGGAGAGGGCAAGAGAGAGGGAGGGAGGGAGAGGGAGAGGAAGAGGGAGGCAGAGAGAGAGGGAGAAGGAGAGGGAGAGGAAGAGAGAGGGAGAGAGAGAGAGGGAGAGGGAGAGAAAGAAGTAGAGGGAGGGAGAAGGAGAGAGAGGGAGGGAGGGAGAGAGATTAAGAACTACCACCAAAAAGGAATTATTCACAGATCACAGATTTAGCAACAGAAGATATCTCAGAAGTCACTTCGTTCAGCCTCCTCACTTTACAGAAAAAGAAATCAAGTCCCAGAGAGACGCTGTGATGTGTCTGACTCATGCAGCTAGAAAGAGGCAGAGCCAGATTTGAACCCATAGCCCCTCACGGTGGAGCCAGCTTTCTCATTCTCCCATTCTCCTGCTCTCTCCCTGTCTCTCTTTTTGTCTCTCCCCTGCCCCCACCATCCTCTCTTCCCGTCCCCCCCTTCCCCCCCCCCCCCCGAACCATGCACACTGCATCCTAGAGGCCGGCCTGAGCACTGCTTGGCTGAACAAGCAGGATGCTGTTACCTAGCTTATGCTGGGGATGACAGGGACACTAGGTTCATGAGAAGAAGTGACATAAGGGAGTCAGTACAGACACGCCTCGCTTGACACAGGAGTTCAGTTCTTGATATGTTATGTTTAAATCAAATTTCTGCCAAGCAAATTCTATTTTAAAGGCCCTGGGGGAGCTTCTAACTTAAGGCAATCCTTTTGCAGGTAAAACACCCCACTTCTTCTATTTTGCGGTAGCTGGTGGCCTAGTGGATAGAGCAGTGGGCCTAGAGTCAGGAAGATCTTATTTCAAATCCAGCCACAGATACCTACTAACTGTGTTACCCTGGGCAAGTCATTTAGCCTCCATTTGCCTCAGTTTCCCCATCTGTGAAATGGGGATAATAATAGCACCTATTTCCCAGGGTTGCTGTAAGGATCAAATGAGATAATATTTGTAAAAAAATGTACTTAACACAGTGACTGGCACCTAGTAGCTACTATATAAATGTTTATTCCTTTCCCCTTGTGCAGCTGGTTATACATTGATTTCCTATTCAATGGGGATCCACGTGGATTCATTCTCAATAGTCAGTCTTGACTTTTCTGCAGTATCTGACACTATTGGCCGCCGTTTTCTCCCAGACACTGTCTCCTCCTTGGTTGTTTTATTTCTCCCCTAATAATAATCATTTATTTCCTCCTCTTTCCGTGTTCCCCTCCCGAACTAAAGAAACAAAGAAAAAATAATCCTTGTAAGAAATGAGCATAATCAGTCAAAGCTAATTCCCACATTGGCCATGAAAAAGGTGTCTCATTCTGCATCTGAGGGCATTGCCTCTCTGTGAGGAGGAGGGGAGCACACTATTCTGTTCTCTTATTCCAAGCCATCTTTCTGGGATTATCACACACAACTCTCCCTCACAAACTAGACACCCCAGCCCAATGGGCCTGCCTGATGGTCTCTATCCATGACATGGCACCTTCTTTATTCAAGCCGTCCCTCAGTGGAGGCCTGGCATGTGCTCTCTTCTCATGGCTTGGTGGCACAGTGGATAGAGTGCCAGTCCTGGAGTCAGGAAGACCTGAGTTCAAATTTGGATGCAGACACTTACTAGCTGAGTGACTGACCCTAAGTAAGTCACTTGACCTCCTTTTGCCTCATTTCCTCTAGTGCAAAATAGGAACAATAATGGCCCCTACCTCACAGGTAAGGCTCAGATGAGATAAGATTTTAACAGTCTCTGGCATGTGGTAGTCTCTATATAAATGCTAGTTATAATAATTATTATTATTGTCATCATTACTTATGAGTCATAGAATTTGTACTTCTTTCAAGTACCAGGGCATAAAGTAATCCCATCCTGATCTCCTTCAGGTGCTAGTACCCTCTCCTTTAAAATTTACACACACACACACACACACACACACACACACACACACATGCATGCACGCATGCACACGTGCACACACACACGCACACGTGCACACACACACACACACTCTTTTTCCCCTCTTTATATACAGATATGTATGCATGTATCTGTGGATCTGTATGTATATATGTATCTATATGGATATGTATACATAGACACATATATGTATACGTGCATGTGTGTGTTTGTATGTTTGTATGTATGTATGTGCAGAGAACGCTACCAGGTGGGGGGTCAGGAAAGACTTCCCACAGGAAAGGCACTGACGAAGACCATGTTGTTTCTGCGCCTTAGTAGACAATACTTGTGAATTTCGGCGACTCCCAGTGCGTGACTCTGAGGCCATTCTGGTAATGAGCATCTCCAAGTGTAGCTGGACTTAATTCTGGATGACAGACATCCAGGCTATCAGAGGGCCCATATCTAGAGCCTTTCCAGTCTGGGAGGACCTATCGGTGCTGGCAAACAGAGCAAAGGATGACTTTGGAAGGCAATCAATCATCACGGGCATGGTCATCTTGCAAGTTTCTTCATTATGGTAAAAACAACAGGAAAGTCTAGGGCATAATATGTATGACATTAGCCAGGCAGTGTGGCAGAGTGGATTGAAAGCTAGCTTTGGAGCCAGAGAGACTTGACTTCCAGTCCTGTCTCTGAGACCTGAGAACCAATCATAGGTAAGTTCCTGAAACGCTCAGGGTCCCCATGCACCTTCCTAAGATAAAGCATTGTGGCTCTGCATCCCTGGAGGGTGCTTCCACACTGGAAGCTTCCCACCTCGATGAACTCAAAGATCCACATTCGTACCACGCCCCTAAAGCCCATATAACATTTTCAGTAAAGCCTCTTTTCAAAGAAATCCAAGATGGATATTTTTTTTGGAGGGGGGGAAAGAAGCCTGTCTATGATTTCAGCCAAGAGAAGGAAAACTACAGGCTATCACTTCCTAATTCCAGTCTTAGTGCTCTTCCCTGCTGGGGATCAGGGCTCTGCTGATGGCTTCTCTCTATCCTCAGCAGGAGCATCTCTCTCCCCAACCCAGCCAGCCTCCTTCTACCTCTGCATTATACCTCGAGAGATAGGTGGCCTTTTGGGGCTCCCAGCTTCACCCTGTTTTCTTTTCAACTAATTTGCAAGGCCCCCTCACTTGACTGAATCTCATGCTCTCAAATCTCTACACTAGCTCTCCTTTCATCTCATCCATTTTTATACTGTGGTCTCCCGTGATGCAATGAACCTGTAATCAGATTCGGTTAAGTATTATCTTGAAATCCAACCTCCATCGACACCAGATCCTGTGATATTTCATATGAGAGCAGAAGGAGGGAAAGATGGGGAGGGAGAGAAGGAAGGAGGGAGGGGGAGAGAGAGAGAGAGAGAGAGAGAGAGAGAGAGAGAGAGAGAGAGAGAGAGAGAGAGAGAGCTGCAGAGAGGGAAGGAGAAAAAACAAACAGGAAGGAAGAAATAGAGAAAGAAAAAGAAAGGACGTAGGGGGAGACAAAAACAAAAAGGGACAAAAAGAAGGGAGAAACAAAAAAAGGAAGAGAAATAGAAATAGACAGAGAGAAACTAAGAAAGGCAGAGGGAAAGAAGGAACACACAGAGGGAGAAACAAATAGAAATAGAAAGAGGGGAAGAGAATTAGAAGCAGAAAAACACATTAAGAAAAGAAATAGAAAGAAATAGGTAGGGAGAGAGAGAGAACAAAAAAGGAGAGAAATAAAGAGAACAGAAATAGCAATAGAAGGGGAGAAATAGGAAGAGAGAGAAGGAAGAGACAGAGAGAATGAGAGAGAGAAGCAGAGAGATAGAGAAACATATATATATTATATATGGGAGAGAGAGAGAGACAGACAGACAGACAGACAGGAGGAGTAGGAGGGGAGAGAGAAATTAGAGAGGAAAGGGGGTAGAGCCATTCTCTTAGGCCCAGAGTGTATAAGCATACCAAGGAATAGAGGAATGACCATTGCAAATCGGTTGACCCCTGAGGCCCCATCCCTGCCTGTGTGAATAAGAGCTGGTTGGACAGGGTCCTGTGTAGAGCAGAGCTGAGGGCAGCAAGTGCCCAGCTTGGGCAATGGAGAAGGGGGACAATCAAATTACCATCAATACCAGTACAGAAGGAGCAGCCAGGGAGGCTAGTCACATGACTCTGAGGACCGTTAAGTTCAGGAAGGGCAGGAAGGCTTGACTCGCCTCCTACCTCCAGGCCCCCATCTGTTTAATGCCCATGGTCAGCTGGAGCCCCTGTAGGTAACGAAGGCAGAAAAGTGACACAGACTCTGATGCGGGCTCCTTGCTTGGTACTGGGGACTCCCAAGATTCTGAAACACAAGGGCCTGGGGCAGAAGCTCTTCCACACCTCTCTCTTAGCGTAGCCCTGTGGTTACCTGAGGATGCCCAAACAAAGACCACAACTGACTGACCACTCGAGGCCTGAGAAGAGAGACCCAATGCTGCTCATAGCAGCCACGTGTACTAACTAGCTTATTCTTATGTCCATGGCTCCCTTCCACACTACCCTGGGAGGAAGGGAACTTGAGGCCTGGTCAATCATAGGCCACTGAGGGGACAACTCCCTCCTTCCTCCAAAGCTTGACCCAAAGTAAGGGGTCTTATCCTGGGCTCCACTGTCCCCTGTGGGTCCAGTCGATAGACTTGAGGTAGAACTGTGAAATCGAATGGACAGATAATAACAGCTTTATATTTACTAACCTCTAATGGAAATTTAGCATCTCTTCCAATTATGAATGTAGGCAATTAAACATGATTCTGAGGAGCCCATAGGCTTCACCAGCTGACTGCCAGAAGGGCCATTGCCCCTAAAATGGTTAAGAAATTCTGATCCAGAGGTCTCTTAGATTTTCAGCCTTGACATTCCCTGTTCTAAGGTCCCTCCCAGTACTGACATTTTCTGCTCTGAGGCCCCTCCCGGCTCTGACATCCCCAGTTCTGAGGCCCCTCCCAGACTTGACATCCTCTGTTCTGAGGCCCCTCCCAGCTCTGACATTCCCTGTTCTAAGGGCCCTCCCACCTCTGATGTTATATATGGCCCTTAGGAGACACCCTTCTATGTCCTGCTTTCTCTTCTAGAGAAAAGTAAAATTAGAAAATCTAGAAAAGCCAAATTAAACTCTGAAAAGGGCACTTTACTTTAGCAGATGCTCTTGTTCTACTTTAAAAAACATCAACATTTATGTGGTTTTTTAAAGGTTATTTAGTTGTTTGCTGTTGATACAAATCACAAGGGTTTGTAAATACAAGGCACCTTATAATCTCAAGGTAATGAGACTGTTTTTTGTTTTTTTGTTTTTTTGTTTTTGTTTTTTTAACAAACACACCAAAACTGATACATGCAAATGTGGTCCCCTGGAAAGAACTCATTCCAGGAAGCCTTGTGCTTATCCTGTGACACTTAGAACATTTCTGCAAACGGCTCTTGGTGGCTGCCTTCGCAGGTGAATTTTTTTTTTTAGTATTTCCATTGGTGGCAAGAGCTCCAGGCTTGGGGTCAGAGAATCGGGGTTCAGATCTTGGCAATGGTAGACACTCATTGTATGACCATGGGCAAATCACTTTACCTTTCTGGGCCTTAGTTTCCTCTTCTGTTAAAATAGGAGATTTGTATTAGATCATCTATCTCTGAGGTCCCTTCCAACTCTCAGTCCTACATCCTAGAGACCATGATCCTAAGGGCAGGCTGTCTGAAAAGAGCCAACAGCTACTCAGGGTGAGTCTGGTGAGTGCCAAGGTGGGCGCACCACTTTAAAAAATGTGATTTGGTTGCTTTAAAATGGAAAGACTGATTTTCCTGTGGGGTGCAATGGAAAACAAATGAGAATCCAGTCACGATCCATATTGTAGTTGGTCAAACAACATCATTGGAGAGCCAATGGAGGGAGAGGCATCCTTTTGGGTGCCAAAGGATGTTTAGTCTCCAAAAACTTGCTCCAACAATTACTTGTGTGTTAAGTTCTGTCTTTCAAAGCATGATTGGAATGGAGGTCAGAGGTGATAATGATGGCAATGAAGATCAGACCTATGATCCGTATTATAGGTGAGGAAACTCCCTTTACCAAGTATATGTCGGCACCTTCTTGGTAACATATTCTTAGAGACTTGCCTAGGGCAGAGGCGACAGAAACACAGCCCAACACCAGTGCCTTGACCAGGGTCATAGCGCCAGTAAGGAACTGGATTTGGAATCAGAGTCAATGGGTGATCATAATAGCTGTCCATAAACAAATCCTTTCACTATAAACACAAACCTCAAAACGTCTCTGAGAATATAACCAATAAACTGATCACAGCACCTCATCACAGAATGAACTATTGGTCAGAATCATCCAGGCATGACAATGACCCATAAACATTTAAAAACATCATTTTAAATAAATGTTGCCCTACTGAATAATCCTAATTAGGCATGAAAAGCACTTGAAATGGACCAATCAAAACCATGTGGGCAAAAGACAAGCACAGACGGTGGGTGGGGCCCACAGGATGAGGCTCATGTCCTCCTTGCCAGAGTTACTACAGTGGGTCCCCAGGGTGCTTTCAGGAAGTCTACAGAAGAAACACTTATATTCCCCCCTTTGATTCAGGTACAAAAAGTAACCCTTTTTATCTATCTGCATAAGATTAAAGAAGAGCACTTTGTAGCAGGATTGTTTCTATTGGAACTGATGGAATATGATGACAGGCAGCCTCAGAGTCAGGAAGACTGGATGAGTCCGGCCTTGGACAAAGTTTATCAGTGTGACTCTCAGCACCTCACTTTAATCTCTCAGTGGTTCCAGGAAACTCAGTAAATAATATAGTGGATTAGGCATTAGTCTTGGATTCAGAAAGACCTGAGTTCAGATCCTGTTCTTAGATACTATGTGACCTTGGACAAGTCACTTAACTTTCCTGTACCTCAGTTTCCTCATCTGTAAAATGAGGGGGAATGACCTCTAAAGTTCCTTCTAGCCCTAACTATGATTCTGTGATTTTAAGATTCATACCAGGAGCTGATCTGCCAGGGGTAAAAGGGACTTTCCTCTTTGATAGTTTCCCCATGTCAGGAGTGTCAAAGTCAAACAGAAACTGGGGCCACCAAACCACATATAAGGATCCTTGTGGGCTTCTGAGTGACTTAGAAAATAATGTTTTAACATTATCTATGTTCTATTGTATATTTGTTTATTTTTTTTTAATTTTCCAATTACATTTTCATCAGCCTGAAGAGGTACATTTGACACCTACACCAATGAAAATCACAGGTAGGGCCAAATAATAATGATAATTTGTTGCTGTTGTTATTTCAGATCTACAATTTCTTTGCTGTGGGGAATTCCCAGTTTGAAAATTCCCTCCACTGATAGAGATTAGCAACTCGTAACCTGAGTGCTGGGCTTCTGAATGTTTTCTGTGTCTCAGATCCCCTCAGCAGTCTGGTTGAGCCCATGGACCCCTTCTCAGAATCTTGTTTTAAATGATGGAAGGATATGCTAAGTTTTAGTTAGAGGTTAGTGCAAATAAAGGCGTTGTTGTTTTCTGGCCCTCCAGACATCTGTCTGTGGACATCTTGGGGGGGCCTGTGGACCCAAGGTTAAAAATCTGTTTTAGAAAGTTGTCTCAGGGCACTGAAAGGTTAAGGGACTTGCCTACAGTCACAAAGGTAATATGGGCAAGGTTAGCACTTGAACCCAGGACCTCCTGAACCAGGAGGCCGCCCTTTAGCTACTACACCACATTACACTACAATGATAATAAACTTTGACCAGCCAAACAACAACAATAATAATCGATACCAGTAATGAGATAATAAGCAACATGAAAAATGAAAGCAGCTATTTACATAGCAGGTAAAGGGTTCCAAAGGATTTTATATACCTGACCTCATTTTGCTGTTTTCAGTTCTGAGGCACTTCACTGATGTGAAATGAGGTGAGTTTTCCTCCCCTCCTCCCCTCAAAAAAGTCATTGAAAAAATCATAAGGAAGCAAGTTCTTCCCTGGAGTACCAAGAGAGTGAAATTTTAGGGGTACAAAGTAGAAAGGGGGATTGAGAGGGAGTGGAGAGATAGCGGTGTGGATTAAGGAAGAGTGAGGCATATAACCTCCCCCCAGGCTCTCTAGTAACAGGAACCTTCAAGCAAAAGAACTGTAAGATCCCAGATAGGAGATACCATCTCTCAGCACTCCAGAGAGGAGGATGAGAGGAGACACGATGGGTGGAGAAACGTTCCACAAAGAGAAAATGAGACAAGACCAGATTAAGCCTAAGCGCATCCTCAACCCAACAGAGCCAGAGAAAGAGAAACTCTTTCCCTTTGGGGTCTTTTCCCCATAACTGGGTGATCAGAGTTGACATCTTTGGATTGGGCCCAGAAAAGAAAAATCAGCTTCACCAACTACTTTTAGCCCCAGCTGGGAAGGTACTCAAACCTTACCAAGTCTATGGCTAAGGAAGAATAGAGGTGTATCATCACAGGCAGAGAAGGATAGATAATAAATAGATAGATAGAGAGAGAGATGGGTAGACAGATGCATAGATAGAGGGATGGATAGATGGATAGATAGATAGATGGACAGATGGGTAGGTAAATACAGATACACAAATATGTATGTATGTATATATATATGGGTATATATGTATACACATAACCCTTAGAAAAAAGGGGATATAGATCAATATAAATCACTAAGAATCTGGAAGAGTTTGGGGCTGATGAAAATGGCAAAGGGAGAGAGCTAGCTTATGGGATAAGATTTTTCTTTTCACCAACAAAAGCTGAGTGATCATTTGCTGGAGGTATAATTCAGATGATTCTTGGTTTTGTAAGGACAAAGTTAAAGGGATTTGCTATCTTTTGCAACATGGAAAGTCTGATTCTGGGGATGATAAAAAAAAGCATCTTCTCCCCAACCTGGGAAAATAGCAGCACCAAAAACCAGCAATTCATTCATCCATTCATCCAACTCAATGAGCATTTATTAAGCACCAACTATATATCAGGAACTGAACTAGGGGCTGTGATCCAGACTTGTACTTTTTCATTCAACAAACATTACAAAATCATAGAATCTCAGTTAGAAGGAACCTCTAAGGTCCATCTAGTCCAACCCATCCCTCAACAAAAATATCATCTACAGCATATCTGACAAGTTAGCTGTCCAGTTTTTACTTTTAAAACATCTAGGGAGGGAGAGTTGGGCAGTGAGGTGGTGCAGTGGAGAGAGTGCCAGGCCTGGAGTCAGGAAAGACTCATCTTCCCAAGTTCAAATCCAGCCTTACATAGTTACTAGCTGTATGACCCTGGGCAAGTCACTTAACCTTGTTTGCCTCAGCTTCCTCGTTTGTAAAATGAACTGGAGAAGGAAATGGCAAATCCCTCCAATATCTTGGCCAAGAAAACCCCAAATGGGATTACAAAGAATCGGATGTGACTGAAAAAATGACTGAACAACAAGAACAAAGCAATAAACTCAATAACCCAGTATTTGATAAAACTAAAAACATGAACTCTTTGGGGAAGAAATCTATATTTGACAAGAACTGCCTGGGAAATTAAAAAGCAGTTTGGAAAAATGCATTTAGATCAGTACATTACACCATATACCACAATAATACTCAACTTAAAGTCACTTCTTTTGAAAAGAATAGAAGAAAATGGATGAAGGCATCTTTTATAACTATGACTAGGTGGAGAATTCTAACCAAACAAAGGGCAGATGAGATCGCAAAAGATAAGAATGGATCATTTTGGGGTCACGAAGAGTTGGACATGACTGAAAAATGACTAAACAACAACGAAAAGGCAGGGAGACCTTGCTACCTGCCAAGGCAGCTCATTCCACTTTGGGACAGCTCGGATTTTAGTACATTTTCTCTTATACAAAATCTACCTCTGCACAACTTTTGTCTATTGCTTCTGGTTCTGCCTACTTGGTCCAAGTAGAACAAGGAGGAGGAGGAAGAGGAAGAGGGAGAGAGAGGGGGGAAGGTGAGAAGGAGAGAGAGAGGGAGAGAAGAGAAGAAGAGGAGGAGGAGGAAGAAGAAGAAGAAGAAAGGAGAAAAAGAAAGAAGAAGAAGAAGAAGAAGAAGGAAGGCAAAAGAGACAGAGAGACAGAGAGAGAGGAAAGAGAGCTAATAACTGGAGAGGGTGAAGGCATGGAGGGGCCTGGCCCCATGGAGGGGCCTGTTTTTTGATGGGAGTCATGGATTTCATCAAGCCGAGGGGAGAAGGAGGGATTTTACTTGGTTGTGCTTGGCTCCTGGTCTGTCTCAAGAGTAGGCTCTGTGCCTGGACACCAAGGCTTGAAAGGACAGGCTGGGGCTGGATCACAGAGAGCCTCCAGGGTCAACCCTTTGTCCTGGAAAGAGGCTTCATCATAAGTATTCCATGAAGGAGGTGGACAGCTCCTTAGCACATTCAGGCCCATCAATAAAGAGAGGGCGGCCCAAGCTGGGTTTCAGGAAGAAGAAGTGGGCTCCGACACAGAAAAGAGGCATTGTCTCTTTAAGTGAATACAGCACTGTATCATCCTTTCTCTTCCTATTTTCGGTTTTATTAGCAAAGCAGCACAATGTTTATACTAGTGGGTATTACATTTGCCAGAACAATTACAGTATGACAAATGGCACATCAATGTAATCCATCAACTCAGCCAAGACAGGAATCCTTTACCCGGGACTGCCATTAATTCCCAGCTCCAATCTCTGGGGTCCCATGCTTGCGTATCCATGACAACATGGAAGACGCCTGGTGAGAATGCCACCTCTCCATGAAAGATGGGTACCTCATTGGCGCACTGGAATTTAACCTTTGACATGCGTGTATTAGTCTACTTGGCACAAGAAATTATAGGTTGGGGCTGTAAATGTATGCAAGGCATTTGAAGTGTTGGAATTACTCTCCTACAGCAAGGTTCAGCTTGGGCATTAAAGCTCTTCCCAACCTAGGATCAGTCTACCTTTTTTTAGGCTTATTGCAAATCGCTCCCCTTTAGAGACTCAATGGTCCCTCTAAACAAGTCTCTTTACTATTAGCCAAACTCAGTACTCCCTCTCTCACCTCCGGCCCTTTGCATTAGTTGTCCGCCACGCCTGCAAAGCACTCCTTCCCCTCCCCCTCTTAGGATCCTCAACTTCCTTCAAGGCTCAGCTCACTGGCTGCCTCCTACAGGAAGTCTTTCCTGATCTCCTTAGTTGTAAGTACTCTTTCCTTCCTCCCCAAATGACTGTAAGGAGGGAGATACTGATCAGGGAAGCCAGGGAGCCTGTGTCACACAGTGGAATGACCAATACATTTGTAATGAGAAGGCCAGGGTGCAAATCCCGTCTCTGCTACATCAGACCCTAGGATTACCAATCACAAGCTGGAAGAGACCTCAGGGGTCATCTAGTCTGGGGAAATAAGTGGCAGAGCTGGGATTCAGATTCAGGTCTTGAGACTCCAACTACATCATTCTTATCACTGAGCTTCTTACTAGATGAGTGGCTGGGGCAGATCACTTACTCCCTGGGGACCTCAATTTCTCATCTGTAAAAAGAGAAAGTTGGTTCCTTCCAACTCGAAAATCTATTATCTCATCTATTTACATGTTAGAATGTCTCTCCCTTCCCAGAGAGTACAAACTCCTTTAGGGCAGAAATGACTGCTTTTTTAAAATCTGGGTATCCCCAGTGCCTGGCACCACATGAATACATAATAAATGCCTTTTGGATTGAATTCTCCTTGGGGAAGCAAAGTCAGTCAGGCCCCCAAGTCTGGCTTGGTTCTTAGGTGCTATGCTTGGAAACTCAGAACCCACAGAACCATGAGTATCACCTGCTGGGGCCACCATCTTGACTCAACTTGGAAAAAATAACGGTTTCAGTTGAAAAATGACAGAATTTAGAATTGGAAGGGACCTTGGCAGCCATCGGTCTAACCCATTCGTGGGGAAAGGGAGAGAGGAGCAGATCTGATTTCACTGCTATAGAGAACTTTTAGTGAGGAAATTTCTCTGCCAATACAGATCTATACCTTCTCTGAGACTGAGTCTTGGCAAGTTGCCTAATGCACTGAGGGGTTCAGTGACCTGCCCTGGGCCACAGAGCCAGTATGTATGCGGCAGAGGTGGGACTTGAACGCAGATCTGCCTGACTCCCTATTCACTGGAAACTGCTGCCTCTCCTTTTTGTTCAGTAATTTTTCAGCCATGCCTGACTCTCTATGACCCCATTTCAGGTTATCTTGGCAAAGATACTGGAGTGTCTCCTTTTCTAGCTCATTTTACAGATGAGGAAACTGAGGTAAAGAAGGTTATTGTTGTTTGTCCTTCATTCTTGAAGAGGAGTATGACATCAGGAAGGTGATGCCATGACTTGCAAGTGAATTGGATTTAAATGAGAGAGGGCTGTGCAAAGTCACCAGCCTCACTCTCTTTTCTGGAGCCATATAAGTCCAGTGGCAAGATATAGATTAGGATATAGAAACAGGCTTAAGTGACTTGCCCAAGGTCACACAGTTATTAAGTGTCTGAGGCCAGATTTAAACTTAGGTCTCCCTGACTCCAGGCCCGGTACTTTACCCACTGTTCCACCTAGCTGCCTCATGGCACTGCCAAGCTGCCCCTATTTACCTGATAACTGAAAGGAATTTCCACCACGACACATAACTGAGAAGTGGTCATTAGGCCGCTACTTAAAGAACTCCAACAAGAGGGTCACGGGAAGGTAAGGTTGCTCATTTGACTCTTTTTAGGTGAGTGTGGGTCAGAGAGCCAGCACTTATAGGGGCAGATAATTTGAGTCAAAAGATTCCAGGAAAGCAAAAAGAGATCTGCATAGTCTCAATTATCCAGAAAATCAGGGCAGCAGTGGATCTGGGCATCATTACCACAGCATTCTGCTTTCAGCTAAAGAGGTGATATCTTGAGTAAACAGCCTCCATGCCTCCCCCTTTCCTCCCTTGTAAAACCAGGTCTTCTGGCATTTTAAATGCTACCAGCTACATATTCCCCCCAAGACAGCCAGATTCATCACAGAGAAATTCAACCATGAGTTTCAAGGCACATTGCTCCATTCCTGTCTGTAAATTACCATCCAGGAGCTGCTTTATAAAATATGGAATGCCCACTGTCCGTTCTCTCCATCAGGTTCTGCATATTCCATCATTAACAAAAGGACCCAATAGTTGCTCCTCATAAAAGAGAGAGAGAGAGAGAGAGAGAGAGAGAGAGAGAGAGAGAGAGAGAGAGAGAGAGAGAGAGAGAGAGAGAGAGAGGGAATGAGAGTAAAATCAAAGCCTTCTAATGGATACAATCTCCAAAGTGTAACAACACCAGAAGATTTTTTCCTTCCCCTTTTGACAAATCAATCTGGCCCTGGTCCAAGGATACAAGCAGACAGACTTAGCTGCCTCACCTGTTTTATTAAGCCATTACCAGAATCATTTTATTCCCATTTATAATGTTCAATACATGGTCTGAAGACTTTTCTAATATAGTAATTAGATGGAACAGTAGATAGACGGATTAAATTGGGACGGTCTGTTATACGATGGCTCCAGACTTCCTGATACCTGGTGATAGCTTTCAAATACACAGATGGGCACATTGGGCTTTTTGGTTTTGTCTTGGTTCCCCCACCCCCGCCTTTCTGGCCTGTACATGGCACAGGGGCTTATTTTAGAGAAGTCCTTCCCATTTGGAAATCTGATTGATGTTTATTAATCTACAGCTGAAAATCAACTTCAGGCTTGCTTGCCCCTAGTGGGGCCTCTTTGAGAAGATTCCATCTTGGTTCCCTCCCTCCATGTCCCCCAAGAGAGCGAGGGAAAGTCTCTAGAAAAGTCAAAAGAGGGAGTTGGGTGACAGAGGTGCTAGTTTGAGCTGAAAACCAAAAAGGGCTTGGGTGAGGGTTTCACCCAAGAGAATGGAAGACTCCATAGTTTGGGAATTGGAGGATGCTGTGATCCCAGGCTCATAGATGTCAAGTGGGAAGGGGCCCACGAAGCCATTCAGTCTAACCCTTTCATTTAACAAATAGACAAAGAAACTGAGACCTAGAAGGGACCATCACATGGGGTTTGGCTCACTGAGGGCCTGGAGACTGCAGCCATCAAAGCACTTTCCAAGGATGATCTCAATGCCAGGTGCCATTCCAAATACTTGGTGTTGGTTTCTCTGCTCTCCTTTTTTAGAGATGAAAATACTGAACTACAGAAATGTTAAGCCTATGATCAAGATGGTTTGTAGAACCACCCTAGAGTCACTCAACTGGAAGGGTCTTTAGAATACAGAAAGTCAGATCTTGGAGGTACCTTAAAACATAGGGATTCATAACCGGGAGGGTCCTTAGAACAAATAAAGTCAGAGCTGGGAGGGATCTTAGAATACAGAACTTTGAAGCTGGAAAGAATGTCAAAGGATTTCTTAATTTGGAGTCTGTGAAATTTAAAAAGAAATATTTTGAAAACTATATCTCAAAACTGTTGGTTTTGTTTGTAATACTTTAATATTTTATTTCATGCATTTTGAAATAGTATTCTGAGAAGTCCGTAGTCTTTCCCAAAGGAGTCCTTGATGTAAACAAGGTTAAGAACTCCTGCTTTAAAACAAAGAACTTCAGAGTCAAGAGTCAAACTTGGAATTCTGAGCTAAAAGAGACCTTGGAACATAGAAAGTCAGAGTTTGCAGGGGCCTTAGATCACTGAATGTCAAAGCTAGGAGGGGCCTTGGAACACAGAATGTTGGTATCAAAACTGGTCTCAGAATGTTGTCAGAGCTAGAACATTCCATAATGACCATCTAATAACAGAGTTCTCAAACATTTTTGTGTTAATGGACATCCTTGGCAGCTTGGTGAAGCCTATGGACCTCTTTTCAGAATCGTGTTTTTAAATGCATAATAAAAATCATAGAATTACAAATGAGACAGATTGTATTGAGATACATTTATCAAAATATTTTTTGAAAGTTCACACACCTCAGGTAAAGGACCCCTCCCCTAATTTATCTCTCTCATTTTATGGAGAGGGAACCAAGTCAAGGGACTCAGTTGAGGTCACACAAGCTCTCCTCTGTCTAGCTCCAAAGTTCTCTGCTCTAAGATCTTTCTTAGCTCTCACTTTCTTTGTTCTAAGGACCTCCCAGTTATGACTTTCTATGGTCTCTCCAACTGGAAGCCAAGTTTCTAACTCCTTTGACTCATAAACCAAGAGGGGTCATCCAATGCAAGGCTCCATGGTGACTTCCGCGCCGATTAAACCAATAAAGGATACCGATCAGTTACGTCATTTGTTCAGATGGATTCCCATTCTCTGAGCCTTTGACCACTGACAGCCCAAGTTGGAGATGTTTATATTTAATGTCTGCTCTCTACACCTTCATGTGTAAGTGGAAAACATCAACTACGTAAAACCTATTAATATAAAAAAAGAAAGAACTTTCCTGGCCGAGAAACATAAAATCGGCTGCACAAAACATGAAGGATGCAGGCACCTCTGGCTGGCTGCAATATTGGGCTTAAGGAGCCAGAGTAAACAAGAAAATAAAAATCACTGTATACATACATATTTCTGTATCAAGAAGGGATTTCCGCTCTGACAGGCCATATTGCATCTTGCAAAAAAAAAAAAGACCCCTTCACTGTCTACTCAATCTACTGTATTGATGAGAAAGTGAGAATTGCCTTCTGGCCAAATGTCCACTGTCAACAGATTCTAGTTACACAGAAGCTCCGGAGGAAGCTTTGGAAAAGAAATTGCATAGGTAATAATACATCACCACTTTACCCCTTCAAGACAAGCTGAGAAACAGGGCTCTGTATTCACAGAGATCACAGATTTAGAGCTGGAAGGGAGCCCCGAGGTAAGTTGAACCTATCCCCCCTCAATTTACAGATGAAGAAACTGAGGCACTGAGAAATTATGTGACCTGCCCAGGATCACACAGCTACTAAAGTGTCTGAGGTGGGACTTGAACCCAGCTCTTCCTGACACCAAGTCCAGTACCCTATCGTCCACACTATATTGCCTTTCTCTGCAACTTCTATCCATGACACTTAGTTCTTTTTTCTTATCTTATCTTTTTTTTTTGAAGCAATTGGGGTTAAGTGACTTGCCCAGGGTCACATAGCTAGTAAGAGTCTGAGGGCAGGATTTGAACTCAGGAAGATGAGTCTATCTGACTCCTGGCCAGGTGCTGTATCCACTGCTCCACCTAGTTGCCCCTCAGGGAAGCTCAAACACCCCAGGTCATCCAGTCAAAGGAAAGCTCCCTTTCCTGGCAGCAGGAAGTGTGGATATCAACTAACCATCGATGTCCCAGGTACCCTTTTCCTCCCCCCATCCTTCAGCATGGATTGTGAGTCAGTGCTAGTCCCTGAACCTTGGCTATCCCTCATCTAGCTCCCCTCTCCTTCCCATCTATGCCTCAGACAAGAACCCTAAAAAAGCCCAACTCTTCCAGTTCTGGTGCCCCCTTCCAGCAGGTACCGAAGTGGGACCCGACCTGTTTCCATCCTCCCTGATTCTCCCTCACATTGTATTTCTTCTCAGCAAAGCTGGTGGCGCTTTCTGTGCTGCCTGAACATCTCCTCTTGTCATATTGTCTTGGAGTTCTCTGCCCTTCCTTGTATTGCACCTTGTAATCCCAAATCTCACTCAGACTACATTAAAACAATGGCTAGGCTTGGGGAGACCAGATGAGGTCTTGCTTTTGGGTACAGAGTAGGGTCCTAGATAGGCATCTCTTAATGGACAGGAAGCTGGGCCCAGAATTGAGCAGGAGGAATGTAACTTTCTTGAGGGCAGGCCATGTTTGGCTCTTATCTGTCTCCCTGGATCCTACCACAGTGACTGACATAATAGTAAGCTGCTTATATGTTTGAAACTAGGGATATAGAGATGCACCTGGCTTTCCAATTAGGGCCTCATGTTTCAATTCAAATCAACCTTTCCTCCCATATATGCAAACACATTTTGCACAAAGGCTAGAGAAAAGCTTTTCTTTCCAAGTGCCTACACACACACGGTCACCCACAAACACGCACCACCATCGCCACCACCAGAGAAAAGGGCAGTTGAGGACAGAGGAAGCCACTGATTAAGTAAAGATAGAGTCAGGGTTTGTGCCCAGTCCCCCAGCTTATCCACCTGCTCCTTTCTCCCAAGGAGAAGCCAGTGGTAGTCTGGGTAAATCATCTTTAAGGGAGCCCTAACTATTTATAGATAAGATATTAAAATGTTATAGCCGCTGCCCGAATTAGATTATATTTCAAATGCCAATGTACTGATGTGGAATGAACTCCAGGCAATACAGGAAATTGGGCTCTGATGCTAAATATAATGAGTTCTTGACCTCTTCCCAAGATTCCCAATCCTAAATCCACCGATGCCATCATTTCTCAGATTCTCGGCTGCTTGTGGATTTCAGTGGCACGGAGAAATCACCCCTCCGTGAGTCCTGGGGAGATCCCTTGGGAGGCTCCAGTGTGGAAGATGGAGACCAATTGAGGCATTGCTCTGGAGTCTTGAAAAATGACCAAGACAGACACTGTCTCAAGACAAGCAGATGGGTCTAGGATTGAACAGGGGGAAGAGAAGAGGCCGGCATAGGATTGCCTTTGGGAAACTGACAAGTTCTTTTAACGACTCCAACTTCTCCATGAAACCAAGGCCCATCCTCTCAATGCTAACAACCTTCTAAGGATGTCGTGAGGCGTAGGTCATGGAATTTTGTTGTTGTTGAATCATTTCTCAGTCACGTCCAACTCTTTGTGACCCCACTGGGGTCTTCTTGGCAAAGATATTGGAATGGTTTGCCATTTCCTTCTCCAGCTCATTCTACAGATGAGGAAACTCAGGTAAACAGGGTTATGTGACTTGTCCAGGGTCACACAGCTAGGAAGTGTCTGAGGCCAGATTTAAACTCAGGAACATGGGTCTTTCTGACTCCAGGCCAGGTGCTCTATCTACTGTGCCACCTAGCTGCCCAAGGGTCATGCAACACCAGTTTCCAAAGAAAAGAAACTGAATGTTACTCAAAGGATAATGTAAAAGTACATGGAAAGGATAGAAAGAGAATGAAATCTATTGCATCCAAAGGATTATACAGGAGAAGCCGTATATAGAATGTCATTGGGAAGATGAGAGAGGGCCCTGGACCTGTGATTTCACTGGTCTAGGGAACTCCCAGTGAAAAAACTTCTCAATATCAATGCCAATCAGTGCTTCTGCAACATTTAACTCTTTGAGAGTCTTTTCTGCACTAACTAGAGACTTGCCTCAGGGAGCACAGTCAGTCAGAAGCAGACTTGAACCCAGCCTCTCAATAGACTCTACTAGCTTCCCTGCCTTGAAGGGGATGTTTCTACAGCATCTCAGGGAGATGGATGTCCAGAAAAATGAGATGGCTGGGTCTCCTTGGCATTCATTCAACAGCAGGAGATTCGGCATAGGATTTCCTAACTTTTTTTGTCATGGGCTCCTCTGTCAGTCTGGTGGGAACTATGTTTTTGAAGGCATAAAATAAAATATATAGGCTCACAAAAGAAAATATTTATATTAAAATAGTTACCAAACATTTTTAAACCAAGTTCATAGTCCCTGGGTTAAGATCCCCTGATTTAGAGGAAATTGGGAGCACTACCCCCTCACCCACTGGCTTATAAGAAGAAATGGGGGAGAAGGGAACAAGCATTTATTATGCACCTACTATGTCCCAGGTATTATGCTAAACACTCATTTGATACAATAACAGTGTGAGGAAAGTGCTATTATTATCTCCATTTTATGATTGGGGAAACTGAGGCAGAGAGAGGTTAAATGACTTGCCTGGGTCTTCCTGACTCCAGGCTCAGGGTTCTATCCACTGTGCCACTTGGCTGGGCAGGTGCCACATGGAATGGAGAAGTATGTATGGTTTTGATCAGCATGGCTAGTAGGGAATATCCTGTCACTAGGATGACAGAGACAGTTCATCTCTCTGGTGTCTTGGCCTTTCAGACCTTTCTAGCTCAATCACCAACTTCTCCCAGGTCCCAAATTGAACCTAAAACCACTGATAAATCCACTGTTTGCAACGGGTCCTCTCAATGAGCAAAAGACCCCCCTTTTGCTGAAAGCCCTTCAAGGATAATGACATCCTAGGATTCTGAACTGGAGGGGGGAGGGGGAATGCCATTTCAACTGCACTGCTATTCCCTCTCCTAATTCTTTCCTGCTCCTCCTTCCCCCTCCCCAATCTCCACCTTGCTTTGCAAACTCCCTGGCTCCCCAGTGCTGGATCGGAACAGTGACGCCTTGTCAAACAGTCTTTTGATAAATGCAAATCTCTCTTAATTTGAATTTAATTATCAATGAAGTGAGTGGCTCCCAGATCATTTCCACCCATCAGGAACTGGCAGATACATCTGTGCATGGTGGCAGAACTGGCATCAGCTGATCCTCACATCAAGCCTCTCACGTCTGGCCTTGCAGCCTTGCTGGGCTCTGGCTTTGGGGGAGGGAGAAAAGACCAGAGAAGGAGAGGGATGCAATGATGGCAACACACGGCACATCAGCTGCTGGGCTACAATGAGCCTTGTAGACACACCATGGCGTAGTAGTCAAGACATCTGGAGAGAGCCAACTGGCTTGTTATATTCTAGACTAGTATAGACAAAGGGGCATAATAGAGAGATGGTCAGCCCTGGAGTCAGGAAGGCAGACCTGGGTTCAAATCCTGCCCCTCATTGTGTGACCTTGCACAAGTCACTTGACCTCTCAATGTCCCAGGCAAATTCCTAAGACTATAACGTATAAATGAGTGGCAATCTATACAGATGTTGGTAGTTTCTCCAGCAGGAGTCCCCTATACCATATCTCGAGGCCATCCTCCACTCCAGTAGGAAGGTTCTCTACCTACTAGATTCATAAAGAGACCATGTAGCATAATAGATATTGAACTTGGATTCTAGAGGCACCATTTTGAAATCTCAGCCTTGACGCTTACTATACAAACATGGTTCTCGAAAGAATCGCAAACTACTAACAATCATATATGACAGATTGCTTCAAATCAATAATAATAAGAGGTATACAAATAAAAATAACTCTAAGGTTTTGCCTCACATCCAGGGAATTGGCAAAGATGACCAGGGATAGAATACTGTAGCTCAGAGGGGCTAGAGAAAGATGGGCACAATGTTGACGGCCCTGCAAATTGGTGCAACAATTCCAAAAGTAAATTGGAATCATGCTAAGAGGGGACTAAAATGTCCATTCTTGTTGACCCGAGATTCCACTGTTAGGCTTATAATCCAAGCATGTTAAAGACAGAAACATCCCATGTACAAGAAAATATTCATGGCAGCACTTTTCTTTTTTGTGGTAGTAAAGAATTGGAAACAAGGTCATCACCCATTGATCGGCGGATGGCTAAACAAACCGTGGTCTATTAAAGCAATGAAATCTTTTTACTGAGTTAGAAAGGACGACTATGAAAAATTTCGAGAAGCATGGGAAGACATAGGAATTTGTGCAGAATGGGGTAAGTAGAAACAAGAGAACAGCATCTATAATGCCTACGACAATATAAATGGAAACACTATCACCGACAACAAAAAACCCTGAACCTAAATGGTATATAATTAGAATGAACAAATATGGCCCTGGAGAAAAATTGAGAAAATATACTAACCTTCCTTTGTTGCCTAAGTGGAATACTGTATATAGTGTGGAATATCTTGTCAAGATGCAAATGATGTGCTGTTCCTCTTTAAATAATTGAAGAAAATGCTAAATTTCAGTTAGAGGTTTGCAGGAAAGAGATGTAATTTTTCCCATCCAACTTCATGGAGCCCACTGAAAGCTATTCATAGACTTCTTGGGGGCCTATACACTCTGGGTTAAGAATCCCCGAGACCAAGCCAGGAGGTTGCAGGGATATGGATTTAGAATATTCTGATCATGTGCAACAGTGGAAAGAACTGTCCCTGGAGTCAGAGTTCAAATCCTACCTTTGATGCTTACTACCTGTATGGCTCTGGGCAAGTCGTTTTTAATCTCCTGAGGTCTCAGTTTCCTCTTCTGAAAAATGAAGGGAGTGAGTTGCCTGGACCAGGTGGTCCTTTCCACCTCTCAATCTGTGACTCTAAGAACACAGCCCAAGCCCCTCCCCCAAAGTATTTCTTTGGACCCAACTCTGCAGCTGCCATATTTCCAGTGTATTGTCACTCTTTCTCCTTCAAACCACCCTAGGCAATGATGACTTTCTTGGTGGGAGTGGAGGAAGGATGATCACTGACTTCAAATATCTGAAGGGCTCTCCCCTAAAAGTGGGCCTACATTTGTTCTGTTTCATCCCAATGGGCAAAAACTAGAAACATCAATGCAAGAAGAATTGAAGTTGGCTATCATGAAAAATCCATCCCATCAAAGTCCCCTGTAAAGGGAGCTGCCCTCAAATAGAACAAGATGCCTTAGGAAGTAGTGGGTTCTTCCTAACTGGAGGTCTTCAAGCAAAGCATGGATGACCATTTGTCAGGAATATTCTAGTGGGCATTTTGTTTCAGGTAAGGATTGGATTAGCTGACCACCAATGTTCCTTCCAATTCTTGAGATTCCAGGAGACCAGCTGGCTAGAATTTAGTCTGTCTTTGCTCTGTGACAAGAGAGTAGAGGCGAGACTGGAGTCCCTAAAAGAACCTAAGCCAATGCTGGCTGGGGTTTCTCTTCCCTCTCATCTTGTCCTCCTGAAAAAGTGACACAAAACTTTACCAGCCTCGCCTGGCCCTGGGCTTCTCAGAGAGTCAGCTGTGATGCAGAGCAGGGGTGAGGAAAGAATGGAATCACTGGTTCTGGGTTAAATCCAGACCTTCTTACTTACGAGAGGTCTGTGTGACCTTAGCAAATCTGTTTCCTCCTCTACTGCAAATAAGGGGGGGAGGGAGAGTGGACTAGGTGACCCCTTAGGTCTCTTCCATGGTAAATCTACGATCCTCTATGAAGTAATTCATCCTGCCTGTTCCTCTGTTCTGGCCCACCCAGAAAACACTCATCTTTCTAGTGAGCAGAGCCCAAAGTTGGGAGCTGTCCTGAGATACAGAAGTAGCTTTTGAATTCCAAAGTAACAAGGCACAACCTCACACCAGGGTGTACAGGGATGGGGTACCGGAGAGGAGGTTTTGTACAGAAAACACGGGAGGCCTGGAAAAGAGAAGATGGTGGTGGAGGGAAATTGGCTTTGATCTACCTCACCCCAGAGGGCAGAAGTGGGAACAGCAGGTAGAAATTATAGAGAGGAATATTTAGGCTTGCTGTCAGGAAAAACATCCTAATAATTAGAGCCTGTTGTAGGAGACAGCCTTCTCTGGAGGGCTTCAAGGAAGGGCTAGAGGACCACCTGTCCACTTCCTAGGCTCAGTCAAGTGCCACCTTCCACATGAAAGCTCTCCTGATTTCCCCATTTACTGTTGCCTCCTCTCCCCATCTGCCCACCTTGTGCACCATCTGCACTGATTTTATAAATACGTCTATATGTAGATGTCTCTCCTGGATTGATTGTAAGCTCCTTGAGGGCAAAGTCTTTCTCACTTTTATCTTTTCATGCCCATCACTTAGCACAGAGTCAGGCACCCAGTGGGGAACAGGCACTTCATAAATACATTTTTTTATTTCAAGGGGAATGGATTGCACCTGAAGGCTGCCACCAAGGTTTCTGCAATAGAGATTTTTGTGAATCTGACTTCCTGCATCCCACCCGTTAGCAGCTGGAAGGGCCACTGAGGGTTAAAAGTCGGTCAACCAGAAGTCACCAAGGCCTTGTACCAGGGGCCCAGGCTCTGGTCTGCCAGAGCTGCTGCCCAGTTCAAGGACAAGAGCAAACAGAGCCTTGCAAAAAAAGTCAGAAGGGGAAGCAGTGACCTTCTTAGCAGCAAAGAAGCATTTCCTGGCCATTATATTAAAGACGGAGCTGTGTTTCCAGGAAGTAATGAAAATTGTAAATATTCATGCCAATGTTGAACATTCTTATCCTCGTGATGCAGCGTTTTTCTTTACTGATATGGATGTGTGTGTGTGTGTGTGTGTGTGTGTAGGCAACAGACTCTCTCCTTCCCCCTCAAGTTCATTGCCTAGGGCCAACTTGTGCTTTATATCAAATATCAGCTACAACAAGTAACTTTTTCAACGGCTTTTGTAATCTCGGGCTGTTATTTATTGCTCATTGAAATTGGCAGTTCCTCAGTGGATTTTTCCTGACTTGTTTCTTTTCAGGAGATTCCAGACCAGGGGGCTAGTCTGCAAGACGCCAGTGGAATAGTCTTCTTTCAACAACATTAATTATCTGTAACTTTCCATAACAACAAAAAAAAATCTTGACCTTACTGCTTGCCAATATTTAAGAAGCTTGGAGAGCAGGCTTTTTTTTTTTCCTTTTTTATCTGTGCATCTCGTAGAACAGTCTTGTTTGATCAATGGGCTCTTCCCTCCCCCCAGACCCCCTTCTTCATCTTTACATTGGGAACTTTATGGACTGATTAATTCTTCCTATCTCCATAAACGTCTGTGTATACACTGGAGTGTTGACTTGATTTTCTTCTATAAAAATATCTTCACGAGAAATTAAAACAGCTTAGCACATCTTTGCTCTGCCAGAGACTTGTAAAAGATCTTATTCTTTAATAATGAAGGGGGAGGGGAAAAATGGGAGGGAGAGGGGGAAATGGAAGGCAAGTCGAAAAGATTTCTTTATTTTAAATTAAAGTTAAGGATTAAAGGCATCGGGCTTTCAAGAGTTATTGTGAAAGGCTTTTTAGCAGTCCCAAGTGGATCGTCCATAATCTTCTTTTAAATGGCTATATTTAGCCCATAGAACACTTCAGACCTCCAAACCAAAGACCTCCAGCTAGTTTGAGTGAGGGATGGAGGATGGTATTTTAGTGTTAGCTGGGAAAACAAGATGTAACTTTTTGAGAGCCCTTGGGGTTCTTTTTTTTGGGGGGTTGGGTTCTTTTTTTTTTTTGCTGGATGTCAAGGTACCCAGAGAGCACATGTTTTACATAATAATGGAAGCCCATGTTTGCCCTGAAAGCTACCAGTCTGCTCTGAGAGTCTGTCGACAGTGGGAGGCCAGAGCAAATGTCTATGCTTTAGGAAAAGAGCACCTAATTTCATTCATTCATTCATTCTCTCTTTCAACAGGCATTTATTCAATGCTTACTCTGTGCCAGGCACTCAACTGGGGAAAGAAAGAGAAAAAAGAAGTAACCAAGCGCTAAAGCTGGGAAGAACCACAGAGGCTGTCTAGTCTATTTTACAGAGGAAGAAACTGAGGACAATGGAGGCTTAAGTGACTTGCCCCAAGGTCACATAGGCACTAAGTGTCAGAGGTGTGATTTGAACTCAGGTCTTCTGACTCCAGAATCATCACGCTTTCCACGGTGGCACAAATAGGTGGAACCAGAGAGAGCAATATGAACACAAATGATTAATGATAAAATATATTTAGAGAAATTTCTGGGGGTTGTGGGAAAAGGTAATAGCCACTGGTGAGAAAATAATTATAATTTTTATGTTGTTCAGTTGGTCAGTTGTGTCCAACTCTTTGTGACCCCATGGGCTATAGCATTCCAGGCCCATCTATTCTCTATCTCCCGAAATAGAGATAATTATAATATCTCGTAATTATAGAGCACTTTAAGGTTGGCAAAAGCACTTTATAAATGTTGTCTTGTTTCATCCTCTTCATCTTGAGGAAACTGAGGCAGACAGAGGTTAAGTGACTTGCTTAAGGTCAAACAACAGCATCTAAGATAACACTTGAACTCAGGTCTTCTGACTCTGGGTCTATTGATCTAAGTGGATACAGTGTCAGGCCTAGAGTCAGAAGACCTGAGTTCAAATATGACCTCAGAATTAACCAGCTGGGTGACCCTGGGTGAGCCACTTAACCCTTTCTGCCTCATTTTCCTCATCTGTAAAATGAGCTAGAGAAGGAAATGGCCAACCATTCTAGTATCTCTGCTGAGAAAACCCTAAATGGGGTCAAAAGAGTCGGACGTGAGTGAAAAACAACAACCATACCTTGTGTAAGAGTGGGATAGTTGAGCTGAGCCTTTGGAACCTAGGGATTCTACTAGGGGAGGTGAGAAGGGTGTAGATTCCAGGCATGGGGTGGGGGAGATAACAAAGACAAGGAGCCAGGAGATGGAATATTGTATACAGTTTTGTTAGAATTTAAATCGTGTGAAGGGAAATAATATAAAAGTAGACTGGAGACAGTGAGAGGCTTAAAATGCCCCAAAGAGAAATCTTCCACTTTATCTTGGATCTCCACTGAAGCTTCTAGTCTCCTCCCACCCTTAAATGTCCCACCTCGAGACGGCAAACCCACTCCGAGACACTTGTGTCCCATAAAACCATCTATTTCTTGTCACCTGGACCATCACTCTTTTCCTTTTGCCAAATTATCCTAAATCCTTCCTCCTCTGAACAGACCAATTAGCGTACCAGGTAAAACACAGAGCTGGTTATAGGAAATGTGGTGGATATTTTGTTCTCAGCCTCACAGTTTAAGCTCCATAATCATGTCTAATGAATAAAAAATTTGACCGAGCTCACTGCTATTGTGGGTGATGGATGCTGGCCGATTTATGGTAGTTATTCATACGAGGGCTACGTTACGTGGAAATCAATACCGCAAAGAACAATTGGCTAAAAATGTAAAATACCAACTTTGTTCTTTAATAATATTAACAAGATTGGCTTCTGGGATGTGTAACTAAGAGAAACAATGCGTGTCCGAATGCCCAGACTGACTGAGATAAAAGGAAGTTGGGTTGCACATCGAGATGTGGGAGACCCCTTATGGGTCATCTGGTCTGATCCTTTCATTTTCTATGGAAGGAAATGCTAGTCCAGAGAGGATAGGGACCCATCCTATGTCACAAAGGAAAGAGGGGGAAGTACAAAGATTTGAACCCAGGTCTTTTGACTCCAGAATCCAGGATGCTTTACACTCCACCAGGATGTCTCCCACAATAATGAGGTGGAACATATATTCCAGCACAAAGAAATAAAATATATAATGTATAATACATAAATGTATAATGTACATATATATAAATGTATAATATATAAAGAACTAAAATGTATATATACATATACATACATACATACACACACATAAACACACACACATATATACACCACTCCACAAGCTTGGAGAATGAGGCTATGTATGTACAGTGTTCTGCAGCTTCAAGGCATTAAATAATTGTCACTTAGGTTACTTTTACATATATTTGTTATCTTTTTTTTCTTTTCCATTTTTTGGTCCAGATCTGAGGCTTCATCAGTGAAGGGAACTCCAGGTGTGGACACTCTCTTCACCAATGCAGACTGGCAACTCCATAATTAGTCTCAGAGAAGTTAAATGACTTGCCCAGAGTCTTGTAGCTAATATCTGCCAGAGACAGGCCTCAAACTCACCTATTCCTGACCCCCAGAAACCCTGGAGCTATTGCACCATACTGGCTTTCTTTTTATACGTCAGTATCAATACGTAAATTATATTCAGATATAAAAGGCCCAGAAAAAAAATGGGGAAAAGTTGGAATGCACACAGGGGAAATGACATTATTGCTTGTCCACTTCCTACTCTCCTAAATTTTGGGGTGGCCTTAGAAAAGTCAGAAAGTGAAAATCTTTGGAGTTTTATTATATATATATATATATACACACACATATAAACAGGAATGATGAAATTGCACAAAAATAGTAACTCTTTATCCTCTGGGAGGCAGTATATTGTAGTGGGTAGAAAACTGTTCATGGCATTAGTAAGACCTGAGCTGAAGTCCAGCCTCTGACAATCTGGTTAGAGGAATCTGGGACAAGTCACTTTATCATCTTCCTGCTTCAGTTTCCTCATCTGTAAAATAGGCATAGTAATAGCATCTACCTCCCAGGGTTGTTGTAAGGATAAAATAAGATATTATCTGTAAGGCATTTAAAGAATCTTACAATGTTATATACGGCGTCCCAGAAGTCTTAGTGCAAGTGTAAGCTACTAGTAGCTTATTACTAATCACCTGGGGCCATCTCTGGTCATCCTGATCCATCTCTGGCCACTGGACCCTTCTCCGAAGGAGAGAGTGAGGCTGGTGACTTTATTCAATTCACTTGCATGTCATGACATCACCTTCCTGATGTCATGGTCAAACAACAGCGAACGACAGCTATTGTTAATAAATAATAATAACAATACATATGCTCTCCCAGAGTCTTCTCTGAGATCTGCATGTGTATGTGCATAGGTACGTGCATGCAGATATGCATACACATACACACACACACACACACACACACACACACACACACACACACACACAGAGCCAGTCTGACCAATTGGACTGAACAAAGAGTGAGCTCAACCAGCCAGTTCAAATGATTTTTTGACTGAATGGACCAGCTGTTTGAGTGAATGAACAGTCAATTCAATGAAAACATTCAACCCGGCATTAGCTGTAGCATAGCAGAGGTTGCCTTAAAATATATGTATGTATGTATGTATGTATGTATGTATCCATATGTACACACATACACACACACACACACACGCACACATATTCTTCTCCAGCTCATTTTACAGATGAGGAAATGGAGGAAAGCAGGGTTAAATGACTTGCCCAGGGTCACACAGCTAGTAAGTGTCTTGGACAGGATTTGAACTCAGGTCTTCTTGACTCTAGGCCTGATGCTCTATGCACACCACCGGATACAAAATAGGTGCTCACTGGATTTGGATTAGTCTTACAACTCCTATTCAAAGGAATCCTTTAAACTGTATTAATTAAGGATTTCTTTTTGCAAAACAAATATTCTCCCTTACTTTTGTTTTTACATAAACCCGAACTTTCATTTATTGGGTTTTGTTTAGAAAGGGGGATGGCTATACCAACTTCTCACTACATGGACCTCACTTCTAGGTGGCCCCACTTACCAAGGGCTCACTTCTTTTTTTCAGAGTTGTCTTTTCCCACCTACCTCTGGCTTTCCCTGTGTGACCCAGAGAAAATCACTTAACCTCTCTGGGCCTCAGTTTCTTCCTCTGTAAAATGAATGGATTGGATAGGATGAACTACAAGGTGGAACTCAACAGCTATGTATTGGACTTGGGATCAGGAAAACCCAGTTCTGTTCCTACTGTAGATATTTACTAGCTGTGGGACTCTGTTTCTTCATCAGTAAAATGGGGATAATAATAGCACCTGCTTCATAAAGTTGTTGTGAGGTTCAAGTGAAATAAAATTATGTTAAAAGTTTTGTAAACCTCCAAGGGTTAGACAAATGTAAGCTGTTATTATTGTTATTATCATTATTAGAATGTAAGCTTCCTGAGGGCAGGGGCTGTCTTTCTTTTTGCTTGTATTTATATCACCAGAGCTTAGCATAGTGTGGGCATTTTTTGTTGTTGTTGGCATTTTATCCACTGTGCCACCTAGCTGCCCTCTTAATAAATACTTGTTGACTTCTTCTTCTCCTCCTCCTCCTCCTTCTCCTTCTTCTTCTCCTTCTCTTTCTCCTTCTCCTTCTTCTCCTTCTTCTTCTCCTTCTTCTTCTTCTCCTTCTTCTTCTTCTTCTTCTTCTTCTTCTTCTTCTTCTTCTCTTCTTCTTCTTCTTCTCTTCTTCTTCTTCTTCTTCTTCATAGAATGTAAGCTCCCTGAGGGCAGGAGCTGTCTTTCTTTTTGCTTGTATTTGCTAAGCTTAGCAGAGTGCAAACATGTAGTACTTAATAAATACTTGTTGACTTATAATTGATATTACTATTGTTATTATTGTCATATCCCTTTTGGTTCAAAATCTAAAATCTAAGAACCTAGGTCCCTCCCAGTCTTAAATCTATGATCCTACCTTCCAGTAGAGTCTGGATTTCCTTTACCCAGGGCCCATCTATATCTTGCCACTGGACCCAGATGGCTCTGGAGGACAGAGTGAGGCTGGTGACTTTGCCCAGCCCTCCCTCACTTAAATCGAATTCACTTGCAAGTCATGACATCACCTTCCTGATGTCATGGTCCTCTTTGAGAAGGAAGGAAAAACAACAACAACAATGATTTCTGTCAAATTGAAATGTGGGGGTTGGGTTGGATGATTCTTAAGATCCACGAGGAATCTAGTCCCTACCTTGTCTGCATATAGTTCAAAACTCATCCTGGGCAACTGGACATTTTACAATATTATCCTGACTTCCCTTTGTCCCTCATTTTAGTACGTGCCCATCACTCCCAGGAAGTACTTCCAGACAGCTAACCTAAGACCCTCTCACAGGAGTTTAATTAACATTGAGCAAGATGGACTGACTTTGAATCAAATGAGAGATGCAATCTCACATCCCACATCATTTTTTAAACAGTAAACCAATTAGCAGAACCTCAGGATGCCCCAAACCTGTCTATTCTTTAACCCCTCCCTCAAAATGTTTTTGAAAAGATTCCGTGCAAAATTCTATCACTTGGTTCTCACCATTTCTCGCCATTTTGCAGCCTGCCCCACTTCCTAATTATTAGCAAAGATTAATTCAATCAAGGCTCTGCCACAGGTTTTCAACAGTTCCAACAGGTGCTAGGAAAGTAACACCTTTTTAAAAAAATAAATTAAACTCCCACATTCCAATCACTACCTGAAAATTCTCCGTAGATGTGTGATTTCATCTTTTAATCATAATTACATGCAGCTACCTGTCAGGTGAATGAGTGCTCAAATTTTCGTGTTTGTCAGTGGGAACTTGCAACTACCCACCAGGCCACAAAGAGGTGATTTTTTGGGGGGTGGGGCGGGGGACTGTAGGATTGTTTGGCATTTTTCCCCTTTCGTGGGGGAAGGAAGAAGGTAGCATGGGCTGGCTTTTTGCCCCTTTTGGTGGGAGCAGTATGATTGGCTGGCTTTTTTCCCTTTTGGGGAGAGGGCAGTATGATTGGATGGCTTTTGCCCCTTTTTTGGAGGGGGGGAAGTGCGATTGGTTGGCTTTTTTTTTTCTTTGGGGTGGGGTGGTTATGATTACTCACACCGCAGAAATAAGTGGGCAAACTCTGATAGCTGCTGATTAACAAATGATCGTTTAAAAGTGGAATGGGGTGGAGTTTACATATGAAAGAATGTATTACGTTCTGGAGAAAGCAAGAATGCCCCGATAAGGGTACCAGGATCTAAAGAAGTCGACAAGCATTTATTGGGCTCTTACTGTGTGCCAGGAAGTAATGGGACATACGTAGCAGAGAGGAAGCAAGGATTATAAAGTCCTACTGAGCAATGGTAACATGGGAAAAGTGGAGAAAGCTGGTCTCATTTATCACTGGCTTTAAAATATAGTGTTCCTTAGCAAGGTCTAACTGAACCGGAGAAACAAGAAAGGATGGAAAGCTTCAGAACACGAACGGAATGCCTTCACAAAGGTATAGCGATTGGAGAAAGCCGCCAAGTCTGTAGGGAACTGAAGTCCGAGTTTGTCTTTGGAGCCCCAACCCTCCCAGCCGTCTCCCTGGCACATAATAATCGAGTCGGCCAAAGAGCAGGGTATGTACTCAATTCCCCCCCGTGAACAAGGAGGCTGAGCTCCAATGGTGGAAGCCTAGCTCTGGAGGAGAACCCCAGGAATGCCACTTAAAAGAGACATCTTTGGTGGTAGCCATGCACCTCAGAAAATAAAAAGACAAGGATTTGGGATGGTGCAATTAATGCAGAAAACATTGATTTCTGCACCATAAGAAGCTGGTTCATTAATTCCAGATGCGCCAAACAGTCAAGGCGAGAATCGGTTTCATTGCAATGTGAAGCAAACGAGGAGCCTGGATTTGAGAATTCCTTTCTACAGCAACCTTTATTATCAAGTAGAACATAAAACCCACACAGCCAGACTGCTTAATTCTTCCTATATAATTAACAGCACCTGCTCACCTCCCTGCTCACATGGGTCTCTGCAAAACCCATCATGGCATTTCTCTCTGGAGTTGCTCCCTTTTCTACAGAAGCCCGATGGTGGGAGCAAGGGGTTGTTGGACTTGAGTTGGGAAGACAATGGTTCAAATTCCACCTCTGACCCTTACTAGCTGTGGGACCACAAGCACATCAATTTGCCTCTCTAATGCTCAGGGCACTCAGCTCTCAAATGGGGACAATATGACCTCCCATAGTGGCAGCCTGGAGACGTGGGTAGAAAAGGGCTTCAAAGTCAGAAAGCTCTGCCTTTGTAATCCTGGATAAGGCCACTGTCACAGGTTACAGAGAAATCACCAGCCCTGCCTAACCAGAGCAGGCAAGAGAGTCTTCTACCAGCAGTCATAACTGACACCTACTTACAGAACATTTTGAAGTCTGCAAAGAACCTTACAGGTGTTATCATCAGCCTTGAAGTAGCCCTGTGAGGGATGGGACAGGGACAGGGACTACACCTGGGATTTCATGACCTAGGTCCTCAACCTGGGGGTCCATGAAATGGGTTTTTTAAAAAAAATTTTTGAAAACTGTCATTCGATATAATTGGCTTCTTTTGTACTCCTATGTAGTCTATGTTATGAATTTAAAAACTTTCTGAGAGGAGGTCCACAGGCTCACCACAACACACACAAAAAGTGAAGGACCCTGGTCCAATGGAATGGGCAATCCATCAAGGCTCTCAGGGGAAAAAAATCAATTTCTTTTGGCTATGGGCATAAGGCATCTCTAAAAACACCAGTGCTTCTGATTCACCTAAGTCAGGGGTGGGGAACCTGCAGCCTTAAGTTCACACTTAAGGATCTAAAAGGCACTTGTGACCTCAAGGTCACAGGCTCCCCACCCCTGGCCTAAATCATACACTTGAGGTAAGTAAGGGCATGAATTAGATTGCAAGACAGAGGTCTTGGAAACACTTTTTGCCAAGAGATATGGGGTGGGGCAAGCATTTTGCGTAGAGGGGAAAATGTCTCAGAGCTTAGAAAAAAATTTTTTTCTGGGATAGGATCATGGATTTCAAGGCAGAAGGGACCATAGAGGCCATCTATACCAACCCCCTCATTCTCCAAATGAGGAAACTGAGGCAGATAGAGATAATCAACTTGCCTAGGGTTACATGGCTAGTAACTAAGGTGAGATTTGACCTCCAGTCTTCCTGACTTCTAGGCTGATTCTCTATCTGTTATACTAACCTGTTAATATGAGAACAGTTGACATTTATAAAGCACTTGAGGGGAACTGAGCATCATTAAAGTATCCTCCTTGTCACTCCATCACCCATCTCCATCCCACTTGTATGTGGGCTCCACTCTCTCTTCATCTCTGCTTCTGGGAATCTCATGTTTCCTTCAGAACTCAGCTCAAGCATCGCTTCTTAGTTGACACCTTCCCTGACCTCCTCAAATGACAGTACCCCCTCCCCACCACTGACCTTCCATTTATCCTGTCTCTATCTGGAATATACCAATAGACTAGAAACTCCTTGAGGGCAGGGCTTCTTTCACTGTTCAGCCTTTGTATGGCTCCCAGGGACTTCAGCCCCAGGCCTATGCTTCATAAACACTGAATCTGTGTATGACCTCCTGGAAGGCACAGCCTTTTTTATTTTGTCTTTGCATCCGCAGCACCTAGTACAGTGTCTGACATATGTTTAATATGTATTGTTGTTGTTCAGTCATTTTCAGTCGTGTCCAACTCTTTGTCACTCCATTTGGGGTTTTATTGGCAAAGATACTGGAGATGTTTGCCATTTCCTTCTCCAGCTCACTTTACAGACAAAGAAACTGAAGTAAACAGGGTAAAGTGACTTGCCGAGGGTCATGCAGCCAGTAAGTGTCTGGGGCCAGATTTGAATTCACGAAGGTGAGTCTTCTGGATTCCAAGCCCACCGCTCTATCCACTGTTCCATCTAGCTGCCCTTATTATATATGTGTCGTAGTAGTAGTAATAAAAGTAGGTGTTTAATAAATGCATATTCAACTGATTAGCTGAATCCAACCTGGCCCACTGCTTCTTTTCTCTACCTACTTTCCCTCTTTTCTCTATCTACTCATTGCTCCCCCAAATTCTATCTATACTTTCTTTCTTGGAGAAGCTAAAGAAATCATGACTTCTGTTAAGATCTTAGATCACCAGTCCCAAGATAGTCCCGATGATGCCAAAACTGGATATTCTAGCTGAAAACCGAAGGCCCTCCACATTTATCAGAATGTCCTGCACTCACACTCTGTATCCGACCCGGGCATCTGACACTCACTTTTGTAGGGAGACACTCTGGGGCTGGAGGAGCCCCTCACCTGTCCCAGCACCAACACCTCCCCCCCCATCCCATCCTGGCCTCTTGTTTTTTTAATTTTCTACCGTCTCGAAACAGCTTCATCATCTGGCCGATGGAGGGAGTTGGTAGCAAAGAGACTCCCAGTCTTTTGAAGTCCTCATTTGGGTGCCCAGCTCCCTCCTCCATTTTCACAGCTATCAAAGGGAATAGAACAAAGATTTCATGCACCAAATACCATGTAGCACCAATTGTCATTACAGAATTCTCACCGTTTTAATGAATGCCAAATCTGTTTTTTCACTTGATAGCTCTTGACAAGCCCAACAATCACAGATTAGTAGGAAACTTCTTGCTTTTCAACAAAGGTTAATAAATAGTGACAGCATTAAGTCTCTTCTGATTAACTATGCTGAAAGATATTATTGCCGTTTGTAACATGAAATCATTATTGGATTAAGCACAGCATATAAAAATGAATTGTGAGTTTTAATCTCAAACCCAGACTCTCAGACTGCTCTGATAAAGGCGGGTGGGAGCGGGGGGCGCCTGCTGGGGGGGGTGGGGGGAGTCTTGCTCAGAAGCCTGTATTAATTTTTAAGTTGGTCTAGTAAAAGATATTATCTGCTGTTCATCTTGTCTCATTTCAATGGGGGAATGAAGTTCCTTGGTTGGATTCTCAACAACTCTGAAAATAGAAGACAAAATCTGGTAGCAGCAAACCCTTGTTCCCACCCCACATCCCTTCCAGGAACACCATCTCTCCCAGTTCCCAAGTCTACTCATCTCCATCAGGGAAGATGGATCAGTGAATAAAGTGCAAGATTTTATCTCAAAAGATATGGGTTCAGATATTGACGCTGATGCATTACTTGTGTGGTCCCGGACAAAAATCACTTAACTTCTCCTGGCCTCAGTTTCCTTATTTGTACAATAAGGGGGTTGGACTAGATGTTTTCAAAGGTCCCTTCCAGCTCAAATCTAAGACCTTCAATCATTTATTCTCTGGGGAGCCCATTTGTAAAAAGAGGAGCTGACCATACCAACTCCTTCTAAGTCTAAATTTACGATTTTGTAGGTATGTTGATGGACAGCTATGTGGTACCACAGTGCATTGAGCACCAGAGACTCATCTTCCTCAGTTCATATCTGGCCTCAGACACTTACTAGCTGTGTGACTCTGGACAAGTCATTTAACCCAGTTTGCCTCAATTTCCTCATCTGTAAATCTGGAGAAGGAAATGGCAAACCACTTCAGTATCTCTGCCAAGAAAACTCCAAATGGGTTTTCAGATATGATATGACTGAAAAAATGACTGAAATGAACTAGTTATGTTGAATGACTATATTGAATGAATGTGAACTCAACATAGCTCCAAGATCATGCTGACATCAGAAGGGTTTCTGTTAATTATAATGATGAAGCAGCCTGGCATTGGGCAGGGCAAGGCCTAGAAGGCCCTGACTGGAGAAACTTGCAGGAATTCAGGTTGCTAATTCCCCATGCCTTGAGGCAGGGCAAGCAAAGGGTCTAAGGTCTGAGAGAATCAGAATCATAGGCTTTTAGAGACAGAAGAGATCTGAGAATACAGAATGGCAGAGCTGGGGGGCGTCAGAACAGGGGATGTCAGAGCTGGGAGGGGCCTCAGAACAGGGGATGTCAGGGCTGGGAGGGGCCTTAGAACAGGGAATGTCTAGCAGGTGACCTTTGGTTGATGCCCGCTGGAGACCCTGGTGGCTGGCTGTCCAGACCTGAGGGAAGGATCCTCAGATCCAGCAGGCTACGAGAGACAGAAGAGCAGGTAACAGCCCCCCAGTCCCCTGCAGTCACTGAATCAGGAAAGGACTCTCTAAAAGGAAGCTGATCATTAGGCTGCAGCAGAGGATCTCTGCAGGCAGCAAATGCTCCCATCGAGGCATGGCTCATGCACACGTGGCTCCCAGCTTCCCTATCCCAGGTGCGCAGGGCAGAGTAGTGATTCCACTCTGGGTGGCTCCCCCCAGCCACACAGGCCCCAATCCTGGTCCAACCTGGCAGCCTGACTCCTCTACAGAGTTGGCCTTCACTGCTTCAAGGCCAAGAACGAATCACAGGGCGTGTCTCTTATATATTCATCTGCTTGGTTTCTCACCACCTTCCACTGGCACTCTGGGGGTGCACGCACTTCCAACTTGTCATTGGCAACTTGGACTGTGTTGGGGGGGGAGAGGCCGGATAGTGAGGGGAAGAGAGACCCGGCCACAATTCACTGAGGATCTGGGGATATTTACTGGAATCTTAGGATTGAGGCATTGTGGGTTTAAAGCTGGAAGAGAACTCGGCCATCCTAAAATCACAGATGTTGAGCTGTAAGAGACTTGAAGCCCACCTCCCCCGGTTTCCTTAATGGGGAGGGGAGGCCTCACAGCTAGCTACGTTCTTCCCTCCTCCCCCACCCCAGCTACCTTCTCCATTTTCAGCTTTCTTCTGTGGGCTGTCTTCCCCCATTAGAATGTATGCTTCTAGAGGGCAGAGACTGTCTTCCTTTTTCATTTTTGTGTCCTCAGTGCTTGGGGCATTCAGGTGGTAAGAGTGCTAGCCTGAAGTCGGAAGGACTTATCTTCCTAAGTTCAAATCCAGCCTCAGACACTTAGGTGTGTGACCCTGGGTAAGTCACTTTACCCTGTTCACCTTAGTTTCCTCATCTGTAAAATGAGCAAACCGCTCCAGTATCTTTGTCAAGAAAATCCCAAAAGGAGTCATGAAGAGTTGGACACAACTGAACAAAAATGACAAATCCTCAGTACTTACACAGTGCCTGACATAGTAGGTGCTTAATAAATTTTCATTGGCCAATTGAGGCAGCATTTTAACCCAGGTCTTCCTGACTCCAAGTCTAAGAACATGTGTAGTAAACTGTGATAGCCCTAGATTATCCAGGCCTACTCCTTCAAGAAACAGAGGAGCAGACTAAAGCCCAGGTAAAATAAGGGACTTATTATAGCTCTTAGCTCTAGTTCTGGGAGGGATCCCAGAAGTCATAGAATCCAATCCCTCCATTTTCTAGATGAAGAGACTGAGGCCCAGAGTTGAAGTAATTTGCCCAAGATCAGGATTTGAACCCAGGTCCTCTGATTACAAATTCAGCACTCTTTGCGTATACTAACTTTGTTTTAGAAAAAGAGATTTAAAAAATTAAAAATTAAAATTAAATTAAAAATTAAACAATTTCAGGGGAGTCTAGGGGTGATGATGGGGGGAGCCTGATCATTGTTGTCTAGTAATTGAAGGCCTGTCATGAAGAAGGGTTCAGTTTTCTCTGCCTGGTCCCAGATGGAACTAGCAGCAATGAAAGTGAGAAAAAGCAAAGAAGGAAAACAGTTAAAGTTAAACTCCTAACAGTTGGAGCAGGGGAAGTCTGGTGAGTGATTCCCATGGACCTTTTCTCAGAATTGGGTTCTTAAATGAATAAACTAAAACAGAGGGTTACAAAGAAAACTGATTAGATTGAAATAGACATCAGAATATTTGGAGAACCAGCTCATGCCCTTCCCCCCCAGGTTAAGAACCCCAGAATAGAAAGATCCAAGCTGCGTGGTACCTGGGGGGTGTGTGGGAAGGGGCTCCTATTGAGGTGATGGCTGGACAAGTTGGCCAGGGAAGTCCCCACCAGCCATAGGAGTCTCTCCTCCCATTTTATTAGGTGTACTTTGCGTGAAGCCGTGGCCATGTTCCTGAAAATCTGTGTGTGAATCAAATTTCTGTAAATCAAATTGCATTTTAAATGCATTCCGGGAGCTCAGTTATTTAAAGGAACCCTGGAGTGAACTCTCCAGTAGGAGGAAGAGCATTTTTTTATAATAAATAATCACCCCCTCATGGATCTGCAGTGAGTTTCTGGCCAATAGCCTTGCTTCAAGAGGGCTTCTCCTGATCTGCACCAGGACTGTTTTCATTGTAAAGATCAGTCAAGAAAGCAGTGTTAGAGGAGCTGGGTTCAAATCCTGTCTTTGCCACTTACTTGAGCTCGGATTCAACATCAGTGAAATGAAGGGGTCAGATCAGATGACCTCTAGATGAGTCATGTCAATCTATCAATAAGTATTTACCAAGGCCCTGCTATGTCCCTGGGACCGGGGATAAAAAGACAAAGAACAGAACAGCCCCAACTCTCAAAAAAGATTACATTTGATAGAAAACAAATTCTCTTTCAGCTTCAAATTCCTCATCTCTGCCTCTCAACTTCTTCAAGTCTCAGCCAAAATCCCACCTTCTGCAGGAAGCCTGTCCCAATCCTTCTTAATTCCAGTGACTTTCCTCTGTTGACTATTTCCAATTTATCCTGCATATGGGATAAATTTACAAACTGTGTTCATGGTTGTTTGCATGTCATTTCTCCCATTAGACTGAGCTCCCTGAGAGCATATGAGACTGTCTTTTACTTTTCTTTGTATCCCCAGTGCTTAGCACAAGGACCTGGCACATAGTAGGTGCTTAATAAATGTTTACTGACCGACTTACTGATCAGTAGAATGTAAACTGCTTGAGCACAGGGACTTTTAAACTTATAATCCCAGTGCCTGGCATATAGTGTGCACTTAATATATGCTTGTTGAATTGATTAATTAATCGGTTGATTCTGTGAGATTAGAATGGGAAGAATCACAGCATAGGAGAAGGAGTCCTAGTTCTGTGGAGAATCTGAGTTAAAATTCTTCCTCTGATGCTTAGTATCTGTAAAACCTTGGGCAATTGATTAATTTCATTGGGACTCAGTTTCCTCATTTGTAAAATTAAAAAATTGGACTAGATGGTTGATGAGGTCCCTTGCAGCTTCTAAATCTATGATCCTATGATCCAGCCCTACCCTCTCTCACTTTGTAGGAAGCCAAAAGAGGGAGTGTCACCCACGGCTACACAGGAACTCAATGACAAGAGTCAGGAGTGGAGCTTGGGCCTCCTGACTTGTTACAGTCCAATCTGTTTCCATTACACCATGTTTTCCAAATGCTATATCTTCCCCACCTCCACCCCCCAAAAATAGTTTTGCCCATTTGGGTGGATAGTGAGGAAAATGAAATTTCCTTAAGCCCAAGAATTGAAGGCAAGACGGCAGCTCCTGAGCTAGGAAGGAGGGCAGCTCTTCCTCCATGGTCTCCTACTGTTCCTCCAGTCCGTGGCTCTCTCTAAGGCAACCTCTAAGCACAGCCAAGAACATGGAGAAGTGATTTCAAATGAAATCTTCCTGACGTGTCTCCAACTGATTCAATTAAGCCGGGGTATTTTGAGGGACGACACATTCACTCAACTCCCAACGTCTGAAAAGTTTCGCAAGACGGCGAGACGCATGCAAACCTAATTACTTGTTGAAACCTAATAATTCCAGCATGTCAGGTCAAGTGTCCACAGCTTGGTTCCTCTGGGTGATGATCCCCAGTCTCAGAGGAGGAGGCTGAGAGGGGACTGGGCATGTTTTTGCAGGGAGGAGGAGGAGGAGGAGATCTCTAATGGAAGATAGGCCGCTTTCAAAATTAGGGGGTGGGGGGGAGCAACTCATTTATCCAATTGTTTCATCATTTTGGGACACTGGTTGTGCCTCTGTTTTGGTCCCATCTATCCTTCTGGTCTCCTTACCCATTCCTCCCCTCCATGCACTCTAAAGTCCAGCCATACTGTTCTATTCACAGAAAACTCCATCTCCCCTCTCCACACCTTTGCCCTGACTGTAATGCACTGCCTCCTCCTCTCTGCCTCTTGGCCCCTCTGTCTTCCCTTAGGACTCAGCTCAGGTGTCACTCTCTACAAGAGGCCTTTCCTAGTCTCCCCAGATGCTGGTCCATTCCCTTTGGAGATTGCCTTCCATTTACTCTGTGTGTATCTATTTATAGATTAAAATGTATCATACTCTTGCATGTAGCTATTTATAGATTAAAATGTATCATACTTGTATATGTAGCTATTTATAGATTAAAATGTATCATATTCTTATATGTAGCTATTTATAGGTTAAAATGTATCATACTCTTGTATGTTGCTATTTATAGATTAAAATGTATCATACTCTTGTATGTAGCTATTTATAGATTAAAATGTATCATACTCTTGTATGTTGCTATTTATAGATTAAAATGTATCATACTCTTGCATGTAGCTATTTATAGATTAAAATGTATCATACTCTTGTATGTTGCTATTTATAGATTAAAATGTATCATACTCTTGTATGTAGCTATTTATAGATTAAAATGTATCATACTCTTGTATGTAGCTATTTATAGATTAAAATACATCAAATTCTTGTATGTAGCCATTTATAGATTAAACTATCAGCTCTCTGAGGGCAGAAACTGCTTTGGCTTTTTCTTTGTATCCCCAGCACTCAGCACACAGTACGACACAAGGCTAAGTGTTTAATAAATGCTTATCGACTGACTGAGAGGCTGGGTAAATCGGCCATTTGGATCTGACCAAACAACCAGGTGAAATAACCAACCACTTTAGACAAATACTAGTTTGATTGTTCTCTCTCAAATGAATTCAGTTATATTCAAGCCACCAACAACCAACCAAGCATTTACTACGTGCAAGGCACTTACAAAGATGAAAAAGGTGAAACCACTCTTGTCCTCAAGGAGCTTCCACCTACTTGGGGTGGGGGAGGGGCATCATGGACACAAGACAAATAGGATGTGAAGTCGAATGTGGTGAGAAGGAGAAGAAGGAGAAGAAGAAGGACTCCAGGAAAATTTTAAGAGGGAGACATGTCTCAAGGAAGGCTTCACTGAAGAGATGATATCTGAGCTCAACCTTGAAGCCAGGGAAGGATTTTTGGATGGCAGCAGTGAGGAGGGCGACCTGTGCAAAGGCACAGAGGTGGGAGATAACGCATCTAGTTTGGGAAATTAGCAGGTCATTTACCTGAATTAACTTCCCCTCTTTGGGCCTCAGTTTCTTCACCTGAAAAAAAATGAGGGGGTTGGACTTAAAACCCTTTGAGATGCCTTTCAGCTCTAAGTTTATGATATATGAACAATTCCCATGCTGGGTATCCCTATTCAATACAGTGGCTCCCTATTACCTGCAGCATCAAATACAAAATGCTCTCTTTGGCATTTGAAGCCCTTCCTCACCTGGCCCCTCTTACTTTTCCAGTCTCTTTACACCTTACTTCCTAACACGTACTCTTGGGTCCAGTGACACTGGCCTCCTGGCTGTTCCATGAACAAGACTCCATCTCTCAGCTCCTAGCATTTTCTCTGGCTGTCTCCCATGCTTGGAATACTCTCCCTTCTCATCTCTACCTCCTGCTTTCCTTGGCTTCCTTTAAGTCCAGACTAAAATCCCATGTTTCCAACCCCTCTTAATTATAGTGCCTTCCCCCCCCCACTCTCAGCAATTGGGGTTAAGTGACTTGCCCAGGGTCACATAGCTAGTAAGTGTCAAGTGTCCAAGGCCATATTTGAACTCAGGTCCTCCTGAATCCAGGGCCGGTGCTCTATCCACTGTGCCACCTAGCTGCCCCAATGGTGCCTTCTCTTGGTTAATTAGGTCCCAGTTATCCTGTACGTAGCTTGTTTTTACATTGTGCTTGTTTGTTGTATCCCTGGTTAGACTGTGAAGTCCTTGAGGGCTAGAACCGTCTTTTGCCTCATTTTGTAGCCTTAGCATGGTGCCTGGCATGTAGTAGGTGCTTAATAAATACTTGTTTCCTTCCTTCTTTTACCGTTAGAATGTAAGTTCCTTCAGATCAGGGATTGTCTTTTGCCTTTCTTTGTGTCCCCAGTGGTCAGCAGAGTGCCTGGAATATAGTAGGCACTTAATAAATATTTGTTGACTGACTCCATTGCCTCTTTGTTTTGGGTGTTTCCAGGGGCCATCTCCAGTCGTCCTGATCTACATCTGGCCACTGGACCCAGATAGCTCCGGAGGAGATAGTGAAGCTGGTGTGCACAGCCCTCCCTCACTTAAATCCAATTCACTTGCAAGTTATGATATCACCTTCCTGACGTCATGGTCCCCTTCTAGAACGAAGGACAAACAACAACAATGGGTATTTCCAGTTTCTTGAAAGTTCTGCCAAACACAAATTCTTAGTGGTTTCTCATGCCAGCTAGGCATTTACTAAGTGCCTACTGTATGCCATGCACTGTGACAAGCACTGGGGATTCAAAGGAAGGCAAAAGACAGTCCCTGCTTTCAAGAAGCTTGCAGTCTAATGAGTAAGAAAACATGCAAACAACCATGTACAAACAAGCTAAGATAAACTGAAAATATCCAAGACAGGACAAATTGGAAATAATCAAGGTGGCAGAAGGTATTGCTATTAAGGGGGATTAGGAAAGGCTTCCACAGAAAGTGAGTTTTCAGACATTTACTAGCTATGTGATCCTAGGTAAGTCACTTAACCTCTGTTTACCTCAGTTTCCCTACCTGTAAATATGAGGATATTAATATGATCATAAAATGAGATAAATATTTGTAAAGCACTTTTAAACCTTAAAAGCTAAATAAATGCTTGTGATTATATTCAGTTCAACTTTCTTATTTTACAAATGAGGAAACTGAGGCCCAGAGAGCTAGTCCAAGCCTCTCACTTTATAGAGGAATAGGCCTAGAGGTTAAATGAATTGGCCAGTGTTCCATGGTTCTACAGTAGCAGAGCTGGGATTCAAACCCGGTTGCTTCAATTCCAAATCTGGAATTCTTTCCATTGTATGACATTAGCCTGCTGCTCCATTGCCAAGACGCCGAGTGAGGATGGAGAACATGAAGTGTGCACCATTTTGGAAAAGGGCAGATAGAGTTTTTGACAGATGGGGGCCTTAGGAAACCCACACAGGATGTTGTCTTCAAAAGGTAGGTGCTTGGGCAGCCCCACAACACAGCACTGTTTCAGCAACACTCTGGGGCTTCAGGGTAAGTGCAACACCAGTCAGAGATGTTAAGATCAAAATGGTATGAATTAGTATTTTATACCTTTCCATGTTCTGAATTATAAATGAGAGGTAAGGGAGGAGAGGGGGAGAGAGAGAGAGAGAGAAATCAGAGAGGAAAAAGAGAAATGAGTGAGGGGAAGAGAGAGAAGAGGGAGGTGGGGGAGAAAGAGAAAGGGAGGAAGGAGAGAAGAGAGGGAGATATGAGAATGGGAAGGGAAGAAAGAAGTGGGAAAAGAAGAGAAAGAGAAAAAGGGAGAGAGGGCAAGAAAGAGGGATAAGAGAGAAACAGAAAGAAGAGAGCAGGAAAGTTGAAGAAAAAGAGAGTGAAAAGGAGAGGGGAAAAGAGAAAGGAGAGAACTCAAGGGAAAAAGAAAGGAAGACTAGAGAGAGAAAAGAAGAAGAAAGATGAGGAGTACAAGATATGTGGAAAAGAAAAAGGAGGAGAAAGTGGGGGAATAAAAAGAAACAGAGAGAGAGAGGGAGGAGAAGGGGAGAAACAAAAAAAGAGGAGAGAGACAGGAGGGGAGAAAGGAAAAAAAGAAAGATCAAAGGAGAGAAGGGGAGAGAAAGGAGAGAATCAGAAGAGAGACAGACAGAGGAGAGAGAGACAGAGACAGAGAATGAGAGACAGAGAGTGAGAATGAGGGGGAGAGAGAGAACGAGCAACAGGGTACCCCACCCTCTGTTTTGTCTTCCTCCACTAACCCTCTCCAGAATTTTAAAATCCCTCCCCTTTGCCAAGTCACTTTCTTTATCTCTGAGCTCCTTACTTCAGGAGAGCCCAGAAGATCAATATTATCTGAGGCCTATCACTTGGGTTATCAAATAAAGTGGCAGCTGGGGCGGCAAGTCTGAAGCCCCAAAAGCCCATTTCATTCTAGCCGAAGGAACATTGTCTTTTCATCATTCCCCATTCTTCCCCGCCCCCTATTTTTCCACAGATGCAGAGGAAGAAGGACCCCTCAGAGAGGAGGCAATGATTGCCCCCAAACCAAAGGGCCCAGAAACAAGCGTTGCTGAACAAACACCCCCAAGTCCTTCCTGTTAACTTGGGTTTGAAGTGATTCTACAGTGAACCGATGAGAAGGAGATCTCGTATTTCTCTTGTGCTCCAAGGTTTGAAAGAGGCTCTTTCTCCTCATAGAATCACAGAAGCTCAAAGATGCTCAGACCTGATTCAGATCCCACCTCTGACAACGCTTGAGCAAGTCACACATTATGGGATCATAAAGGGATCATAGCTGTACAGCTGGAAAGGCCTTCAGAGGCTACCAGGTGCTGTCCATATCCCCAACACTCCAGTGCATCCACTTTGCTGGAAGAGCATGCCCTAAAGGGGTACCTCCCTGGGCCTTAGTTTCCTCCTCTGTAAAATGAGATATATGTGTGTGTGGTGGGAGGGGATAGGTCAGGATGATCTCTAAGGTCCTTCCCAGCTCAAAACCCTATGACCTGCAGAGGCAGCCATCCCAATCTGAGATAGTGCTGCGTGACTTTACACCAAGCCTAAATCTACCTCTGGACACCTTCTCCCCTCCACCCCCCAGTGATCTTCATTCTGCCTCCTGGGAGATGAGCAGAACAAAGTCTATGGGCTCTTTCACCTGATAGCCCTTCAGACACCCAAAGGCAGCCATCATGCCCTAAGTCTTCTTATGCCCATTTGCGGAGTAGTAAATTGAGGCCCTGAAGGACCTGGCCAGGATCCCACAGCTACTGAATGTCTGGGGTGGGTACCTAGGGCCCCTCACTCCTAAGCTCCAGGATTTATCCTCTACACCATCACTCTGCATCTATCTCTGGATCACAGCCTCCTCCTCCCCCCCCCATACTTTTCTAAAACACTTTTAAATGTTCATCAATTCATTTCTGAATATATCCCTCCCCACTATCCAGTGAACTATCCCTTGGAAGAAAGATTTTTAAAAGAAAGGGAAAAAAGTTGTTTGGCAAAACCAGCCAACACATAGGTAATATATGACATCCATAGCACCCCCCTTCTCCCTGGCACCCCCTTTACAAAGATAGGAGAAAGGTACAGTGGATAGGGTGATGTTGGGCCTGGAGTCACAAAAAAGCAGGTTCAAATCCTGTCTCAGACAGATTCTCTGGGTGACCCTAGGGAAGTCACCATCTCTATCTCCCTAGGTTTACCCATCTGTAAAATGGAGATAACAATATCACCCACCTCCCAATGTTGTTGTGAAGACAAAAATATCTACAAAGCCCTTTGCAAACCTTAAAACACAACCAAAATGCTAACTATTATCAGGTGCATTTTCTCAACTTATCTCTTGGGCCAAGTTTGGCTCTGACAATTGTATGCCATTCAATTTCATTCCATTGTCTCTTGTTGCTCTGGTTGTGACTTCATTTGGCATTGCTTGGGATAAAGTCCTCAGTATTTTTCTGAGCCAGTTAAGAACTTGGCACCCACCAACACATGCACATACATGCAGACGACCACACAGGCAATCACACGTGCATTCATACATCGGAGTGCAAATCGGAGAAAAGATGGCTAGCTACCTGGAGTTAGTCACTCAAAGGAAACTGGGTCACACACACACACACACACACACACACACACACACACACACACACAGACACACACAGCTGAGGAAACTTGGCCAGGACAAAGTCTGCATTTAAGTAGTTTTGCCACTCTACTAAATGTCATCTCTAACCCCTAGTGAGTTGCTCTTTCCTTTCTGAAAGGCAAAATTGTTTTCTTTTTTCTTTCCTCTATAGATGGCCTTAATGCACTTGCAGGGAGACAAGGAAGCTCACATGCAAGTCCAGATGGGGTGGTAGAGCTCCTCACCATGACGGCTCAGAGTAGGGGCAGCAGGGCTAGGGAAGCAGTGTGGCTCAGGGGAAAGGAGCCTATCCTGGTGTTGCAGGCAGAGGAAACTAGGGTCTTATCTCCCTTATCTCACTGGATCCTTGAAATAACATGAGGCCCTGAAGAGATTATCCTATTCATTTTGCAAATAAGGAAACTGAGGTAGTGAGAAGTTAAAAGTCCATTACAAGGGTCTTACATAGTGGGGCAGCTACCCTAGAGCTACTCTGGGAGATAGCTAGCAATGCAGGAAGGAGGCTGTTCTGTGTTCTCCTTGCCAGTTGCCTCCATACCTTCCCTGATTTTTACAGGTGGATTTGGGTTCAAATTCTAGCTCTGTCACTTACTGCCTATGTGACCTTGGACGCAGGCAGTGCGCCTATCTGAGCCTTAGTTTCCTCATTTGATCGATAAGGGGGAAGAACTAGGTCATCTCGAAGGACCCTTTCAGATCTAAATCCTTGTGGGAATCAGAAGTTCTTATGGGAATCAGAAGTTCTGGATTCCAGGTCCAGCTCTTCTCTCATTTAGTTTCTCTGTAATCCTGAGCAAGCTCCTGAATGTCCCTGAGACTCAGTTTCTTTACCTGAAAATGGGTATAACACCTTCCCTACCTTTGACTACATAACAGAGTTGTCAAAGGTAAGGGTTGTCATAGGGATCAGAAGGGAGAATAATAATAACTACAGAATTTGCATATAATTTTAGAGTTTGTAAAGTGTTCTGTAGACCTCATCGATCTCTTTTTCTGACCCATACAGCCAACATCCTAGTTCGGACTCCCATTACCTCCCACTTAGACTACTGTAGTAGCCTCCTAATGAGCCTCCAGTTTCTTCCCTTTCTCATCCATCCTCTACACAGCTGTCAAAGTGCTTTTTCTCAAGTGCAGGTCCTTCCCCCACCTTGGTAAATTCTAGGGGTTCCCTGCCACTACTGGGAGAAAAGACAAAGTCCTCCATTTGGCATTTCAAGTTCATCACAGCTGGCTTGCTTCCAGGAGACTCCATTCAGGTTCAACACACGTTACTCTCCTCCACAGACCACATTCTAGTTAAACCGGCCTCCTTGCTGTCCTCATCCCTGCTCTATACCTTGGCACAGGCTGTCTCCCTTGCATGGAATCCCTTCTCTCCTCAAGTCTGCTTCTTGGAACCCCTAGCTATGTGCAAGGCATAGCTCACATCCTAAGGAAGCCTCTCCTGATCCGCTCCCGCTTCCCCATGCCTCCAGCTTGCTAGGGCCCGCCCCCTGGAGATTCTCTGGAACTATCTGGTACCCACTTAACTGTATCCATGCTATCTCAAATGTAAGCTTCTTGAGGGCAGGGACTGTCTCATTGCTTGTCTTTGTAGCCCAAGCCCCTGGCAATCACAAGTGCTTAATAACCAATAAATGAATGATTTCATTTGAGCCTCATGATCCTGAGGTGGATACTGTGAGTATTATTTTCCTCATTTTACAGATAAGAGATGAAGTTACTAGCCCAAGGTCACACAGTTCTTCATCTCAGGGTCTAGCCCTCTAACCATTATGCAATACTGCCCCTCTACATTAGAATCATGTCCATGGAAGCATTTAATTAAAAAAAAATTTTTAACAAAGGCAGATATCAAAACTTCATGTTATTAATAACATGAAAATATATGGTTCTTTTCCAAAGAAGGTCGATTTGCCATAAGAACAAACATTTTTAGAATCAGAGATGAGATTATCAAGTTTCTCAAATAATTTAGAGTTCAAAAAATAGTCCAAAAAATAGCCAATTTCACTATGATAGTGGAGCATAAAATTATAATTCCATTTTCTAAAATTTTATTTATTTTTAACACTCATCCTTAAAATTTTGGGTTCCAAATTCTCTCCTTCCCTCCAGCCCATACCCCACCCATTGAGAAGGCAAACAACATGTGAGCACTTTTCAAAATCAGAAGGTCCTTAATAGAATGCCAGGCTTGGAATCAGGAAGACCTGAGTTCAAATCCCATCTCAGACACTGTCTAGCTGTGGGGTCCCGGGCAAATCACTTCACCTTTCTCTGCCTCAGTTTCCTCATCTGTAAAATGGGGATAATAATAGCATCTACCTCCCAGGGTTGTTATAAAGATCAAAGGAGATAATATTTGTAAAGCACTTAACCAGCCTTAAAGTTCTATACAAATGTTAGCTATTATACAAGAGAGTGATTCAGGCATCTCTCCTCAGCTGAAACCTTGGAGGAGGGGGAAAACCTTTGTGATGGGCCTGCCCTAACCCCAGAATCAAAGCATCAAGCTAGCTCTTTGTCAGCACAGAAACAATACATCTTTGTGCTCCAGAAAATGAGCGGAAATTGGAGATTTCTAATGACAGAGGGAACCTTGGAGGAAGGGAGGGCAGTCTGAATTGGGTACAAACACAGAGGATCCCCTTTAAGGAGGAAAAGAGAGAGGACATGAGAGGGATTCAGGATAGGGATAAAAAGACATCTTTCTAGGATACTCCTCAAGTCCCAGAGGAAATGATTTCAAATCATCCTGAGGCCAGAAAGGCCGAAATGTATTTATCTGGCATCTAAGAGAATGAAAGAAAAATGCACAAGTCTGGGCCTTGGGAGACAGCAAAGCCTGAGTCATCCCAGCGTCTGGAAATGTGATTTGAGCTTCCCCTCACCCCCAGTCCCTCTGTAGGCAGAAATTTTGGCTCTGGAGTAGTGCCCTTATCTGAGCCTCTGTCCCCTTTTCCCTCCCTTTCTGGCTCTCCCCTCATACCCTCTTCCCCTGGAGCAGATCCTAGAGGAAATTGACTGTAAAGTTTTGTCTGCTTTCTTACCTGTGTAGCTTACTGATCTTTGGGGGGCATTTAAAGGTCTTCACAACTGGCCCCTTCCTGCCTTCCCAGTTCTTTTCCACATTACTCCCTTCCACAAACTCTGCAGTCTAGCTTTATGGGCCTACCTGCTGCTCCTCAGAATCTCCCACCTCCAGGCATTTGCCCTGACTGTCCCTCATCTCTGGAATGCTCTTCTTCCTCACTTCCTCTCTTAGAATCCTTGGCTTCCTTCAAGACTCAGACCAAACACCACTTTTAGAGATGCTTCCTAGTTCTTTGAGTTGCTAGAGAGATTTTTTAACCTGGGATTTAATAGTGTATGGTTGTTTTATTTTTTTTAATTTGATAACTGGATTTCAATATAGTCAGTTTCCTTGGTAATCCTGTGTATTTTATCCTATGCATTTAAAGACTTCTGAAAAGGGCCCCATAGGTCACACTAGACCAATGCCAAGCATCAGGGCATCTTCTGCCCTTACTGTCTGTACTTATATGGACCCCAATAGAATGGAAGCTCCATGAGGGCAGGGGCCATCTTTGCTTTCTCCTCATAGTTCCAGCCCCTGACTCTGAGAAAACAAGCTCACATGCTGATTATATGTGAGATGTTTTCCCAAAGTAGAGGTAAGCTCTGGAAGGGCGGGAGCTGACCTCATTTTTGTCTGTGGATCTCCAGTATCTGGCATGTAGGGTATTTAGTAAGTACCAGCTGAACCGAAGCAAGGCATTGGTGAGGCTGCCCATCTTGATAAGTGATCTGCTCATTAAAGTCCACTTGTGACACTACTATCCCCCCCAAGATCCTTTGCAGTCTCTCCACAGATTAATATATTCACTCTACTAGCAACCAATGAGCATTTAGTAGACTCCAGGCTTGTAGAGGGCAGGGTCTGCATTGTGTCATCCCAACCCAGTCATTCTGTGCATTTATTGAGTGCCTACTAGGCACAAAGCATTATGCGTGCATACAGTAGGCATGGAGAAAATGTTTCTTAACTCGAATGTATATGGATGACTCAGTTCTTGGAGCTAAGAGGATATGAAGAAATGAGTCCATTTAGATAATGCTTTATGGTTACAAAGTCCATTTGCTATATTAAAGAGAGTATTTGGTTTGGAGTCAGAAGGCCTGGGTTCAAATCCTGACTCTTCCACTTGCTACATGTATGATCATGGCCAAGTTGTTTAGCTTTTCTGGGCCTCAGTTTCCTCATCTGTAAAATTTGAGTTGGACTTGATGACTTCCAGGTTTCCTCCTAGCTCTAAATCAATGACCCTGGGATTGTAGGATCTAACATTTATGAAGGGCTTAACCCCTTATTCCACAACACTGGGGTGAGTAAAGGCATAACTTTAAAATGCACTAAGACTTTTGGGACACCTGGCACACACACATGTACATATGAGTCCTGTCTCTGGGCTTCAGTGTCCTTGTCTGTACGATGAAGGAGGTGGGATCTGATGACTTCCAATGTCCCTTCCAGCTTGAATAGTCTATGATTCCCTGAGCTGGGCCTTAAAGGTTGAGTATTGGCGGGGGGGGTGCTATTCTGGGACAGCTAGGTGGCTCCATAGTACACAGAGCGCCAGGCCTGGGGTTAGGAAGACTCATTTTCCTGAATTCAGATCTGGCCTCAGACACTTACCAGCTGTGTGACCCTGGGAAAGTCATTTCATTCTGTTTGCCTCGGTTTCCTCATTTGTAAAATGAGCTGAAGAAGGGAATGGCAAACCACTCTAGCATCTTTGCCTTCTGGCAAAAAAACTCCAAATGGGGTCACAGAGAGTTGGACATGACTGAAAAATGACTGAACAACATTCTATGCAACCTCTTTTCCCTTAAGAGCAAGGAATTCCTTTTTCTATTATGGAGTGGACTATACGGCTGCTGAGTTCCCTTGTATAGGGATCCTGTGTGGTAGGATTTGTGTGAGTAGAGCGGAAGGGAAAGGACATTGTAAAAGTGAGACTGGCATGAACACAGCATATCTGGGGTACAGCGAGGACAACATCCTGGCTGAATAGTGGGTCCATGTTGAGAAACAGTAGGAGAGAAATCTAGAGAGGTAGAATGTAGTCCTGTAATTAATCTCTGTCCATCTATCTGTCCATCTGTCTGTCTGTCCTCTCTCTCCTCTCTTCTCCTTCTCCTCTATAGCCTTTTTTCTTTCTCTCTCCTTCTCTTGCCTCTCTCTCCTTCTCTCTCTGTCTCTCTCTCCCTCCCTCCCCCTTTTCTCTCTGTCTCTCTGTCCCTCTCTCTGTTTCTGTCTCTCTGTCTCTCTCTGTCTGTTTCTCTCTTTCTGTCTCCCCCATTTTTCTCTTTCTATCTCTGTATCTGTCTCTCTCTCCCATTTTTCTGTCTCTCTCTGTCTCTCTGTTTCTCTGTCTCTCTCTCTCTTTCTCCTTCCCAGCCCCATCTGTCTCTCATCATTTGGTAACAGCAGGAGAATCCCTAAGCTGAATCAAATAAACTAGATCTTCCCAACCCACCAAACAGATCCTGAATCCCTTTCCTCGTCCCTCTACAGCATCCATGTCCATCTCCCCTGGTAAGGTCCCCACAGTTATTCAGTATGAGACTCTGATCCCAGACTTCCCTTGCTGCCATGCATCCATCCCTCATCTCAGCCTAGGGATCCATCTCACTTCAAAGGCCCTTCCTTATCTCTTCTGCTGACTCCTCTAGCTCCCAACCATCACTTAATTCTTCCATCATTTAACCCAGTTCTGGGCTCCAGATAGTCTTCATGATCAGCTGAGCATGGAATGTATTCATGGAAGGTATACACAAGCACAGACTCTGACATGACCAATAAGAGGGAGAGCTAGACATTTTCTCCAATACTCATAAACTCTCAAAACTCCCCAATTTGGGAATTATGTACAAGAGGTAAAGTAACTACAGTAATCTCCACAGGACAAGACACCAAGAAGTCTAATGAGGTAATGAACAGCAGAGAAGATTAATTCCTAATCCTTAATGGGCTCTCTCAGCACGCCCTCCCCCAGCAGGCCCCCACACTCTGGCAGGGCTACACAATGGAACCCCTGGGTTTGTGTTCTTCCATCCATTTGACACTTTCCTTGGGGCTGCTGCGGTGTCTGCTAGCACACCCTGAGCCTACCCTTATCCCACCATTTGGTGGCAATAAGCAGCAGAATTCTACTCTGCCCATCTCCTCCCTGTGCAGAGGAAGTGGAGAGATGGGATTCCCAAGAGACAAGGAACCATGACAGAGGGTTCCCAAATGGTTTGGAGAGAAATAAGAATTATGAAAGTAGAATGAATGGCCTATATAGATGAAATAATTGGCAGACTAGAAAAGATTGACTCTACCGTGGTGAGTCTCTCCACAGAAACGAGAGAGAACAACCAATTCGGGATTCCAAAATGCAGAAGTGAACAACAATCTAAAAGAAGAGAAGCAAAAAGCGGTAATGTTACAGGAAAAAAACCAACCCAATCTCTAACCAAGTAAAACATCAGGATTTCAAAGACAGAATGCATGAAAGACAACTTAAGGATCAAAGGTCTCCTGGAAGAACACAGCAAGTAAAAAAATCTCACCATGAGCATGCAAGAAATAATACTGTTCTAAAATAATTCTATTCAGAGCTTCTGAATAGAAAAAAAGAAGTGCTAGCCAAAAGAACCCACTGATTGCCTGCAGGAAAAATCCTTATGCTGCAAACTCCAAAACATATTAAATTTAATGATTCCAATGACAAAACAACAAATTCCACAAGGGAGCAGGAAGAAGACCTTCAAATGTAAGGAAAGGTGATTTGAAAAATACAAAACCATTCTCCACTCCCCAGAAATCACAGAAGGGAATGGAATAATGTGTTCCAAAGAGCAAAGGAATTCTTTTTCTTCCTTTTTTTTTTAAGAGGCCATCTAGTCTAACCTCCTCATTCTAACAAGTAAGGACACTTAAAACTGAGAGACATTAAGTGACTTCCCCAAGGTCACACAGTTCATAAGTAGATGAGGTAGCATTTGAACCTCAATGCCCTAAATCCAAACCCTGGGCAGTACCATGCTGCCTTCCTGAGCTTTCTTAACCTTTCATAAAAAAAATAAGAATAAATCCATATCACCATTTATTTTCAAATAGTCACTGAGGCAAGGTACTATCTCCTCCTTATAGATTTTCTTCACAGGCTGGGACCAGAACAATATTACTGATACTAAGAAAATCACTTTTTCTTTCCCACTCCCTACTCTGGAAAAATTATCCACTTCAGCCCTCAAATTAACCATCTCCTTCTTTCCAAGTCTAACCTTGTCACTTTTTCTGTGATATCTTTATCCAGAACAGGACAAGTCATCTGCAAAGCCAATATTAACAATCTGATGTCAACTTGGCAGGGGGTTGTGAGTGGAGCACTTCAAAGATCTGTGCTTGGCCCTGTACAACTTAACATTTTTATCCATAACTTGGATGAAGCCAGAGTTGGCACAATTATCAAACTTGCACTTGGCACGGAAGTAGAGAGGGATAGCTAACACACTGAATGATGTGGCTAGGATCCAAAATAGGTCTCGAGAGGCTAGGAGATTGGGCCAAATTCAATATAATGAACTTTACTCATGATAAATGTCAAGTCTTATGCTTTGGGTTCAAAAATTAACTTTCTAAGTACAAGATAGGAGAGGCATGGTGAGACAGTTCATCTGGAGGGGAAGGGAAGATGTGAAAGTCTGAGAGTGCCACATGCTTAACATGAATCAACACGGTGGCCAAAAAGCGAATGACAGCTTAGGCTGCATTAAGAAAGCCCAGGTTCCCATTGGTTCTAATTCTTCTTTACAATATGACTAATGTGGAAAATAGGGTTAACATGAAAGTATATGTACAGCCTATATCAAATTGCACAGTGTCTTGGGGTGGGAGGAAGGGAGGGATGGGGAGAAAATTTGGAACTCAAAATCTTACGGAAGTGAATGTTCAAAACTAAAAATAGATAATAAATTAAAAGAAAAAAAAAGCCCAGTGTCCAATGCTAGGGAAGTGACAGTCCTGATCAACACCCAACTGGAACATTTTGTTAAATTCAGGGCACCATATCTTAGTAAGAATGCTGATGAAATGGAGAGAAGCTGCCCAGAGGAGGGCAAACGGAATGGCGAGTAACCTTGAGTCTGTGCCGTCTGGGGATCATTTGAAAGAACCTGGCACGTTTAGCATAGAGAAGACGTCAGGAAGACACGGAAGCTAACTTCAAGTATTTGAAAGGATGGCCCTTCAAGGTGGGACTAGAACTGTCTTGCTCAGTTCTAAAGGATAGAACCAGGATTTGATGTTAACTTGGAGCCAGAAGTAAAAGATACAGAGAGACAGATTTAGGCTTAAGGTTAAGAAAACATCCTATCAGTGAGAGTTATCCCAAAGTAGCATGGGCTGCCTCGGGAAGTAGTAGGTTCCCCATCACTGGAGGTCTGCAAGCAGAGGCTGGAAGATGACATGCTGGGGACATTATATTATAGAGTAGATTCTTGGTCAGTTATGAATTGGACTAGACAGCCCGCTGTGATTCTATTTCAGACTAAAATAATATGAGCTATCACATTACTGACAGTGAGAAAAATCACTTCCCATTTTTTCCCAAAAAAATATTTCCCAGTAAAGCCCCATGTTATCTACACCTCTCCCCACTTCCAAGCCAGTGACCTACTTAGGAATACCTTTAGCCAGGTGAGGAAAGGTCCCTGGCAAAACTGAGGGGACTAAATCAGTCTCCACAAGGGAATCTGCTAGGATAGAAAGCAAACAGGGAGTATTTTGTAAAGCTTTAAAACACTAGAGAAATGTCAGCTATCATTATTATTATTAATTTCCTGAGGAAAAAGTATATTTCCTGGAGATGAAGTCTATTGCTAGACCTTGGCAAGGTCAGGATTGTCTCTTTATTTCGGAATGCTTCATGCTTTTAAAAAGTGCTTTCATATACTTCATTCAATGAATGAATGAAATTGTATAATGAACCAATGAATGTATGAATTTGTATAATGAACCAATGAATGTACGAATTTGTATAATGAACAAATGAATGTATGAGTTTGTAAAATGAACCAATGAATGAATGAATTTGTATAATGAACCAATGAAAGTATGAATTTGTATAATGAACCAATGAATGTGTGAATTTGTGTAATGAAAAAATGAATGAATGAACTTGTATAATGAAAAAATGAATGAATGAATTTGTATAATGAATAAATGACTGCTCATTGGATCCTCACAGCCCTCTGGGGAGCAGGCAGGTCAGGTATTGTTTTTCTCATCTATAAAAGGAAGGGGCCACCCTAGAAGATCTCCAAAGTTTCTTTTCATCTCCCAAATCCTAGAGCCCCTCTCATCCCACTTTGGCAGATGAAAACATTCAAGAACACAGACATCAAATGATTCTCTCAAGGTCACACAGCAGGTTAGTGATAGGGGTATAGAGGAAAGAGGGGTTGGAGTCAGAGGCACTGGGCTTGGAATCAGGAAGACTCATCTTCATAAGTTCAAATCCAGCCTCAGACACATCCTAGCTGTGTGACCCTGGGCAAGTCACTTAATCCTGTGTGCCTCAGTTTCCTCATCTGTGAAATGAGTTGGAGAAGGAAATGGCAAACCACTCTGGTATCTCTGCCAAGAAAACCCCAAAATGGGTCACAAAGAGTCATAAATAACTGAACAATGACATGTACATACAACTTGTTTTGTTATCCCCATTTGACAGATAAGAAAACTGAAGTGGAGATAACAGTATTTAACTTGCCCAGGGGATGTCACAGATTTATAGCGGGAAGGGGTATTAGAGGCCATCTAATTCAACTACTTAATTTTACACATGTAGAAACTAAGGCCCAGAGAAGAAAGTGACTTACCCAAGATCACAGAGTTAGTAAGTAGCAGAGCTGAGATTCCAGCCCAGGTCCTTTGATTCCAAATCCAGGGCTCTTTGCATTGTTACCACACCTCCTCTCAAGTCACATAATCACACTGAAACTTAGACACAATCTAGTCCAACTCTTTATTTTACAAATGAGGAAACTGAGTCTCAGAGAGACGAAGAAGTCCCGTAACTAATGAGGAAGAATTGAACCCAGGTCTTCCCAAGTCAAAGACCAGCCTTTCTGTACGGCCATGTACCATCTCTCATATAAACACAAGCTATAATGGTCACTGTGTATCTTGAACACTTCAGGCATTTCTGATGTGGGTGCCCTCTCCACTGATGCAGTCTGCTACCCTTCCACACCTCCCAGGACGACCAAGACATTCATGTCCCATCGTCCAACCTCATGAGGATGAGAGAGACGTCAAACAGAGGGAATGAAGGGGAATCTGGAGCCAAAAGACCTGAGTTCAAATCTCAGTTCTGTTACTTATATCACTTGTTTGAACTCAGTCAAATCCCTTCCACTCCCTGGTCCTTGAGGTCTCTCCAGCTCCAGATCAGAGATTCCATAATGTGGCTAAATTGACCTCTGGTTTCAGAAGAGGCGTGCAGGCTGGTGACAAAGTGTCTCAGGGGCTGTTGGGACTTAGGAACCCATCTCAAGGACAGGTGTTCCAGAAAGGAAGCGTTTGAGGGGGTTAAAAGCTTTGGGTGTCATGTGCATGCAATGGAGTGACAGCTATCGTGGGGGTATCCAGATGACAAATCCCAGTTGGAGACTACGCATCTCCAACCATTACAAAACTGTAGACCACAGTCATTTACTTCATTACTATGACAGCTAATTATAAGGGGCCTTGGGATACTCCAAAAGATTTAGAGATTCTTTGATTTGGGAAAAGTCTAACTCAGAGGGATGGAGTGGCCCCAGTAGAAAGAGTTTCAGGCTTAGTGTGAGGAAGTTGTTCAGTTATTCTCAGGCAGGTCTGACTCTTCGTGACCCCATTTGGGGTTTTCTTGGCAGAGATACTGGAGTGATTTGCCATTTCCCTCTCTAGGTCATTTTACAGATGAGGAAACTGAGGCAAACAGGGTTAAGGGACTTGCCCAAGGTCACACAGCTAATAAGTGTCCAGGGCCAGATTTGAACTCAGCAGCACGAGTGTTTTGACTCCAGGCCTGGCACTCTATCCAATGTGCCACCTAGCTGCCTGGTTTTAGGAAGAAGTGGGTTCAAATCCTGCTTTTAATATTTGTTAGCTGAGTGACCCTGGGCAAGCTACTTAATCTCTATGGGTTTCAGGGAATGCCATAGGACTGCTCTACTGGTATACAGGAAAGAGTCAATGTTCCCTGCCAACTGCTATGATCTTAGATAAATTATTTAACTTCTCTAGGCCTCGGTTAGCTCATGAAAAGAATGGGACAGCTGAATGAGATGACTTCTAAGATTTCTTCTGGTTCTAGCTCTCAGATCCTATGATCCCCATGCCTGATCACTGAACCACATACAAAAGGTGATCACCAGCACGTGTGGCCTAAGGAAAGCCCGGTTAACCTTTACTTTCATGTACAGTGTTTATCTCCCGTAGGAATTGCCCCAGGTAGACCATTTCCAGATAATCATTGCTTTTCCAGGCAGAGGGTTCAAGGACGGCATGAGATTATGTGCCCTCTGAGACCTCTTACGAAACCCAGCAGTCTTCCAGCTTCTCTGAAATGTAGCTGCTCTGACTGATCATAGGGCCACACTGCCCCGCCCCACACCCAAGGTGCCTTCTCCCTGCAGGGAGGGTGAGTTTCAGGCCAATGTCAAGAAAAACCTCCTCCCCATCGGAGCTGCCCCCAAAGTGGGAGGGGCCACCTCACAAGGGTAGTGAGCTCCTTGTCACTGAGGACCACACTCAGCAATGTCACAGAGGGCATTCCTGTTTAGGCACTAGTTGGAATTGAGAAGGCATCTGAGGTTCCATTTCACTCGGCGATTCCCTGATGTTTGTCCTTCGTTTTCTGACCCTGCCTTGTCTCGCTATTCAGTCAGTCATTAGTCATCCAGCGTTTAAGTTCTTACTATATGCCAAAAACTGTGCTAAGTAAAACACAGTCCCTGCCCTCAATCCGTTTCCATTCTAATGAGGGAAACAACATGTACATAACCAGGTACATAGATAGTATATAATAAATGGGTGTGTGTGTATATGTATATATATGTATGTATGTATATATATATATATGTGTGTGTATGTATGTATGTATGTGTGTATATGTATATATATGTATATATATGTGTGTGTATATGTGTATGTATATATGTGTATGTGTGTGTATATATGTGTGTACGTGTGTGTATATGTGTGTATATATGTGTATATATGCATGTATATATATGTGTGTATATATGTATGTGTATGTATATATGTGTCTGTGTATATATGTATATATGTGTGTACATATGTGTATATATATTTATGTATATATGTGTGCATATATGTGTGTCTATGTGCATATATATGTGTGTGTATATATATATATGCACACACACATATATATATATATATATATGCACATAGACACACACATATAAAGGAGCAGCTAGGTACAGTAGATAGCCAGACCTGGCATTAGGAAAACCTGAGTTCAAATCTGACCACAGACACTTACTGGCTGTGTACTCCAGGCAATCACATAACCTTGCTTGCCTCAGTTTCCTCATCTGTAAAATGAGCTGGAGAGGGAAATGGCAAAGCACTCCAGTATCTTTGCCAAGAAAACCCCAAATGGGGCCATGAAGAGTCAGACGTGACTGCAAAACAACTAAACAACAACACATATAATATAATATCTAAATACATACATATACATATATGTATACACACACAGAAAGAGACAGAGACAAGGAGAAGGGAGAGAAGATGAGTAGAAGGGGAAGACACAGGATCCTAGAGCGAAGAAGAACGTTCGATGCTGGCTAGTCCAAACTCATCATTTTACAGATCAGGAAGCAGACCAGAGAGGTATGCCCAAGATCACAGTTACAAAGTGACAGGCAGGATTTGAATCTGGAACTTTGGACTATCTAGTACTTTTTCTAGGTTCTGAGGGTCTCCTGGAACCCATATTCCCACCATGAGCACCAGTGCTCTAAAGAGAACAGACAGCTTCTCTGAGTTCTAAATGCCCAATCCAGGCATTTCTAAAGCATGGCAACCTGGATCATTTTCCATATGTGAGACTCGGTACCCAGGGGAAAATAGAGAAGGATAAATATAGTGATACCCTCTTGTCATAGGGACTTAATGATAATAATAACCCTAATCAGATCTTCAGTCTAGATATCTCCAGTGGACAGACTTGAGAGTCAAAGGACCTGGGTTCAAATCCTGCCTGTGTGACCTTGGGCAATCACTCAACCTCTCTGGGCATTATTTCTTCATCTGTACAATGAGAGGGTCAGACTCACTGGCCCCCAAGGTTCCCTTCCAGCTCCAGAGCTTTGATCTCAAGGCATTATTCCCAAACAGAGTTCTACTCAATGACACCAACAGAATCTGCGATCTCACTGATCGGACCGTTCCGCCCAACAGTCCCAACCCACCCATGGCTGTCCATCTTGTAAGGCCTCCCCTGTGTCCTCCCCTACGTCCGCCATGGGGGAGTCCATTCCTGGTGCTAGGATGTCTTCCCCATTCTCCTCACAGTGCAGAGAGCCCAGAAGAGCTACACAGACCACCCACTGGTCATCCTTCACTCTGGCTACGTCATTGGCCCATCCTTCCCCCCACCCTCAAGTCATACATCTCTTCTGACATCCTTCACGCCATTTCTCCAAAACACCATAAGCCTGTTATCACAAAGTGAGCCTTGGAGGTTCCGTCTGGGTGGAGGATTTGGGGGGCAGAGGAACCTCGGTTCTTCCACTTACTGCCTGTGTGACCTTGGCCAAGCTTCATTTGTTTTGGCCTCATTTTCCCTCTCTTGTAAAATAGGGAGGGGCTGCTATCATTTCTATAGGCCTTTAAAGTTTGTAAAAGGTTTATAAATATTATCTCATTTGACCCTCACAACAACCATGAGAGGTAGGTGCTATTATTCTCTCCATTTCACAGAGGAGGAAATTGAGGCAGATAGGGGTTAGGTAACTTGCCCAGGGTCACACAACTAGTCAAGCATTCAAGTCAGGATTTGACTCTGAGTCCAGAATACTCCATAATCTCTAAGGTCCGTTCCTGTTCTACATGTCAGGTTCTTATGTGTTTCCAGCGACAGTATTTTCAGCAGTAGGCGGTGCAGGTCGTGAGGTGGAAAAGAAGCTGGATTTAGAATAAGAAGACATGGGTTCAAATCCTCAGGTCTACCCTTTGGCACCTACATGATTCTAAATAAGCCCCTTCATTAGTAGAAACCTTGGTTTCCTCATCTATAAAATGAAGGGGTTGGATTAGGCAGCCTCAAAGTTCTCTCAGGGTTCTAGATCTATGATCCAACGTCCAGATGTCGCCCTTAGTGGTTCCCTCCCCAAACCAAGCCAGCAGATAGGCCCTTGCCAGGCCAGCCTCCCCGGTGTCAGTGGGGTTTCTCACCCAGTGACTCATTGGGTGTTTCCCAATAGCTGGTAAACAGAGGTCAGGCAGCCCCAGGGGTCAGATTATCTAAGGGAAAACACAGATTTCCAATCAATGAATCCAGAGACTAAAACGGGCTCTGAATAAGCCAAGTGCAGGCATTGGTCTTGGGCCCAAAAAGCACACACACACACACACACACACACACACACACACACACACACACACACACACACACACAAAACTCAGCACTCTTTCAATTCAATAGAACACTTAATACCAAGAAAAAGAAGCATCTGGAAAAGGCAGCCATCGGCACTCACTGTGAGAATCGTCCTCCATGCCTACGGTCTGTTCAGCCTCCTCTTCTGTCCTTAAATATAAGGCAGACTACAAAAGGCTCCTCTGGGAGGAGGAGAGAGAAGTGACCCCTCCCTCCCCCGGCTGAGGCTGAGGAGGACTGGGGAGGGAGAGAGGGCTGGGCTGTCTCTGTCTTGTCACTTCACACCTTGGGCAGAGCAACAATACAGGCGGCTTATCGATGGCTGAGGAGCGAGAGCCAACTTTGATGACACCGTCAACACCAGCAAATAAAACGTTAACGTGTAAAAATAAAAAGGAAAAGATGTGATAAACCGGTCCCCTTCCCACAGGACTCTGGCACTGACGTAGGTCCTGCTCACTGCAATAAACATTTTCGTTCTAATTTTAAAGGAGATTAGCATTTTACCTGATACAAAGATGAGCAAAATCTGCCACTTTCCACATATTCCAAAATCCCGAGCAGGAGCAGCAAAGAGCCGAGGAAAGCTAGACTCCTGTGAGCATACTTTTCCCCACTGTGTGTCCCTAGCCCAACCCTGACTCAAAAATATGTGCACAGGGTAAGCAGAAAGCCATGATCTGCCTCGGTTTCCTCATCTGTAAAAGAAGGTAGTCAACCAGATGATAATAGCTAACATTTACATAGTTCTTTATGGTTTGCAAAGAGCTTTAAATATAATACCTCTTTTGGTACTTATAGCCTGTGTGACCTTGGGCAAGTCACTTTATCTGGGTCTCAGTTTTCTAATCTGTAAAATAAGGGGATTAGAGTCCTTTTCAGCCCTAGAGCTAGGGTCCTATGATCCTTACAACCACCCCTGAGGAGGTGCTAAATGGATTACTAAACCTGTTTTACAGACTAAGGCTCAGTCACCCAGCTAGTAACTATCAGAGGCAAGATTTGAATTCAGGACTTCCTTCCTCCCAATCTAGAGCTCTGACCACTACACTATGCTATCTCTCAATAAGGATGTCTATTTATCCCGTAGAGAGTGTCTCTGTATATATTTGTTTGCATGTTTTCTCCCCCATTAGATTGTAAACTCCTTGAGGGCAGGCATTGACTTTTGCCTCTTTTTGTAGCCTCAGCACTTAGCACAGTGCCTGACGCATAGTAGGTGCTTAAGATATGTTTATGGATTATTGCTTGATTTCTGGAGAACTTCCCAGCGCCCCTGCACTGAATCTACAGTTCTGTGGACACTGAATGAAACTAGACATACAGCATCGTTACAGTCTCTTATATTTGCAGCTTCGATCTTCTTCTGTTCACTCCCCCCACCTCCCACCCATATCCAATCAGTTGTCAAGGCTTCAGCATCTCTTCAGACTGTACCCCATGCCTAGAATGCTCTCTCTCCCTACTTATACACCTCTTGCAGACCCTACTTTTCAAGTCTCAGCTCACATTACGCCTCCTCCGTCCAAATCCCCAGTTTGTTAGTATGGACCACAAGTTATCTCCTATTTATTTATCTGTATAAAGCCTGGCTCCACTCCCACCCCTAGGAGAATGGAAGCTCCCTGAGGGCAGGGGCTCTTCATTTTCTGTTGTCACTCTCTAAGCACCTGGTTCCATGCCTGGCATGTAATAGTCATTTAATACATTCTTGGTAGAGAGGAACTGACTCCTCCTTTCTGTTACTGTCCCGCTGATCCCACAGACCAGAACCACAGATTCTCAGAGTTGGAAAGGACTTCAGAGATCATAGGATCTAGAGCTAGAAGGGGCTTTCTGGATAATCTATTCTAGAGCTTCTCAATCTTTTTAGTGTCATGGACCCCTTGGGCAGTCCAGGGATGTCTCTGGATCTCTGCTCAGAATCCTGTTTTTAAATACGTAAAAGGGACTACAAAATAAATCATTAATTATACTTTAAACAGAGATGTAATTTTTTCCCACCCAAGTTCATGGATCCCTTGATATCTATTGACAGACCCTGATATCTATTGACAGTTAAGAACTCCAATCTCACCCAAGCACCTCACTTTACAGATGAAGGAAATGAAGGCTCAAACGAAGTGACTTGCCCAGGATCTCATAGCTAATCAGACCCAGCCTGGAAGCTGGGGTCTCTGACTCTGTTCTTGCCACAACTGAATGATCCCTGAACAGGAATTCTCCTGCAGCATCCCTGAAAAGCATGTTATCAAGTTTCTACTTGAAAACCTCTAGGGATGGAGAACTCTCTACCTAACCTGGCTGTTCATTCTGTTAGGAAATCTCCCCTTACATCAAGTCAAAACCTATCTCTGCCATTCTATTTATGTCCCTGTCCCTTGTCCTCCACAACCAAGCAAAGCAGATCTCATCCTTCTGCCACAGGGAAGCCCTTCAAATGCTGGAAGACATTATCACCTCTTCCCTGAGTTTTCTCTTCTCCAGCTAAATATATCCCACTTCTTTCAACTAATCTTCCACCCACGCTTCCAATAAGCCCCGAAGGGGAGAGCTGAGTCTCAGAAACAGGGTAGGAGTAGATAAAGAAGCAAGCGCAACGGGGTCTTTCCCACCCTTTTTTTAAGGGAAAGAAAAGGCCTCCATCCAGCTGCCAGGAGACCAAAGCCTGAGGCTGGGCAGAGAATTGAAAGTGCTAGCTAGGAGCAATGCTTCTTAGGCTGGAATGTTGAGCACAGTTATTAGAAATCTCCAGATTGATATTAAGCTCAGAGCAGCCCATTCTTTGAATCTCTCTCTCTCTCTCTCTCTCTCTCTCTCTCTCTCTCTCTCTCTCATGCACATGCACACAGCACACACATGCATACGTGCACACACATGCTTATGTGGGCTGGCATACATCTGCACAATTCCAAATGCATTTTGCTCAAGATTCTCACACCACAGATAAGCCAATTGGGTGTTAGCCACTTGGATTTGTCCTACAGTCAATGAATGCATCCTTCCTTTGATGCTTGCTGGTAAACACTGCAGGTATCCTCAGAGGCACAGAGGACTTTCACATCTAATATATCTCATCAGATCTCCACCACAGTCCCAGGAGGCAGACAGGGTTAAGGATTATTACCTTTTTTTTTTTATCACAGCTGAGGAAATGATGCTCAAAGACTTAACATGACTTGTCCAAGGTCACACAGCTGATAAGTATGTGACCAGGTGGGCTCTCTGGGCTTTACCAACTACAGCTTTTCTGGAAGTGTCACATGATCCAACAGGCATTTATTAAAGTGCCTAGTGGGCTGGCCCTGTATAAAAAGCTCCCAGACAAGGAAATGTCCTCAACCAACTCAGGGCAGCCCTTTTTCTAAAATTGATAGTCTTAAGAAAGCTGACCCAGGACACTCAGAGGTTAAGCCAGTCTAGCTCAGAGGCAGGATTTGAACCCAGGTCTTCCAGGCTTGAGGCTGGTTTCTGTCACATTATATCACACTGCTTCTTTGTAGGTATAGGGAACATAAACAACAACGGTTACAAAAGAAAAGAAAAAATATCCACTCTCAAAAAGCTTATGTTCTATAGCTATATCCAATCTGGTTTTTCAATATGTCCAACAATTTTGGGTTGGGGAGAAGATAGTAGAGTCCCCTGATTCATTATGTTTTCCTTGGGCCAACACTAAAAGGTTTTCATTACATTTGGTACCCAAGAGAGGAAGGAGGTGGAGGACAGACATACACAGAGGTGGCCCCCTGGGGACGTGGCAGTTAACAGACACAGTGAGTGGTTCCTAAAAGGCTGAAGACGGCAGCTGTGGGGCAGACGGTCCGATTCTAGGTCTGGCCCTCACTCTGTCACTCCCTAACTATGTGACCTGAGACAAGTCACTTGGTAAAATAAGGGCTAGCTGGCCTCAAAGGCCCCTCCCGGTTCTGACATGCTGTATTCCAAAGGCTCCTCCCACTTTGGACATTCCATGTTCAAAGGCGGCTCCCGACTCAGGCATTCTGGGTTGTAAGGGCCCTTTCAGGCTTTGGTTTCTATAGCTCTATAATTAGTAGTGTGGCCTGTGCTAGAAACCTGCAAATCCTTGGCCTGGAGAGAGGCAGAGCTTGGGGAATAAGGAGAGACCATCTCCACTCCTTTATGTGTTCCTCCTTCAATGCCCTAGGGCAGCGGCAGCACCAGCAAATCCTCTCCAGGAAAAAAATAATAAAAAATCTGATCGCACAAATCCCTGCCCCCCCCCCCCCAACCCAGCCGCCTCCTTGGCATCCCTAGAAACTGCCTCCTGACCTCTCCCAGCCACAATAAAGTGGCTGCATCTGCCCATGTCAGAAACCCAACTTCACGACCGAGGCTGGCCGCCTCATGGGCGTCTCTGTATTATCGATCCTCCAGCTGTAACAGCCAGTATAATTTTGCTTAGCTTCGAATACCTGGCGATCAGGAATTCCACGGCCATAAGGTGATAAAGCATCCTCTAAAACATGAGAAAAAGATTAAGCCTCCTTATGGTTAATAATATACTGTACACTGTCTGTCAAGCTGGCTGTTTGCTATTGAAAGGCCACTATTAGACACTTATTTAAAAGGCCCTTCAAGGCTTCCTAAGGAAAGTGCAGTTATGCATTTTTCCCCCTTCTTCCTGGCAAGAAGGGCTATAGATGAACATCAATTCACTCCTGCAGATCACAGTCACAGTAAATAAATTTTTCAAAAAGCTAAAGTTCTTCACAAAGGCTCCTCCAAGCTCCCATTTCACACAACATCAATGTTTGGCCTCCAAGAAATAAAAGCTCTAAGGTTGCCTTCTCCAGAGCTAAATTATCAATTGTAAGTCACTTTAAGGGGGGAAAAAATAGGGCATCTCAATGAAAGCCGGGGAAATGGAAGAGCATGGAGAGCGGGATTGGCCCTGGCCTCATTTCCGTTGGCAGCTGGAAGTAGGGAGGGCCAGGTGGTCATTCTGAGAGGAAATGGGCCTGAGTTGTTCTTAACAACCCCAGGGGGCCAGCTGTGGCCTCTGCTCTGTTCTCGCTCCCTCTAAGGTCGGCTCTTTTTCTAGGCCCAACATCCTGGCAGATTTCCCCCAGGTTAGGTCCGTGAGAGAAGAGCCAGCCCTGGACCAGTTCAGTGACTCAGGCTCCCAGTTATTTTTACTTTCTTCATCTTTTTTTTTTTTATCACTTTCTGAAGTGGCAGACGAGGCTTGTCTATTATAAAATATTTGTTGCAAACAGACACACACACACTCTCCACCCTCCCCACACAGCTCTGTCTGTCTGTGTAAAAATCTCAGCTCGGTGTGGTGCCAGGGACTAATAAATAGGGAAATGGAGATACCAGCTCCAGGGAGCTGGAGTGAGAAAATACCACGGGCTGGAGGAGGGTGGGATCTCTGGCTTGGCTTGTCTAAAAGCTTTGGAAAACAAGAGCTATTTGTTTCTCTGAGGAATGGTGTGGGAAAGGTACAGTTCTTGTCTCCATTTTATGGCTGGGGAAACTGAGGCACGGCAAACCCAGAGAAAGAGGTGCCACCCAATTGCTGACCAGGAAAAGGTCTAGATTTAAAAAAAAAAAATGAATGGTAAATGGAAAAGACCTCCGGGCAAGGACATAGGAGAATATGAATCCTGGAGTCTGTTGTACTCTTGGCAGCCCCTTTAAAATCTCTTCACCTTAGATTTCTACACTGGAAAATGAAAGACAAGGAACATGTGATCTTAAAGCTCCTTCCTGGTTCTCCCATTCCCTGTTCCAAGGCCCCTCCCAGCTCTGCCATTTCATGCTCTAGGGCCCCTCCCACCTCTGACATTCTCTGTTCTAGGGTCTTTCCTAGCTCTGACATTCTCTGTTTCTAAGACCCCTCCCAGCCCTGACATTCCTTGTTCTAAGACCCCTCCCACCTCTGACATTCTGTGTTTTAAGATCCCTCCCAGCCCTGACATTCCATTTGTCAGGAATGTGGTAGTAGTGGGGATTCATAGTCCAGTTCTGTGACTTTGAACCCACTCCTCCGAAAAGGACAGTGACTTGTCATCACCTGAGCTTGGCACATTGCTCTACATACAGTAGGCATTTAATAAATGTTTATTGTTCTTGAACTGAAATTTACAGTCATCTGGGCTGGTCTGTTAACAGTCCTGCACTCAGGCCCCAAGTTTTATCAGGATAATAAACCAAAATGGTAATGATTGATCCACAAGAATAAACAGAGCACCTACTATGTGTGAGGCAGTGGTTATACTTCAAGCCAACAAAACATTTATTAAGTCCCTACCATATATGTATATAGGAATTATGCTAAGCACTGAAGATTCAAAGATAAAAACAAAACAGTTGACTGCCTGAAGGAGCTTAAAGTCTATTGGACAGTCCTATTGACTGGTGCACCAGTCTCTCATAATTGTTCTCTGAGCCTCCAGTCTCTTCTGTCTTCGATCTGTCCTCTACATAGCTGCCAAGTCTGACCATGTCCCACCCCTACCCCCATTCAGAAATCTTCAGTAGTGCCTCCAGGAAAAAATACCAACTCATCAGGCCAGCAGTTAAAGCCTCCCACCATCAGACCCCCAGCTTCTCCCTCCTCAGTCTCAGGCCATATTACTCCGTTTCAGAGCCTCCCCACTCATTCATTCAATCAATCCATGACTCAACAATGCAGCATTTACTAAGTATTTTCTAGGTTCTCGATGCTGCACCAGGAACCGGAGATATGGTATCCAATTGGCCCCTTAGCTCACCCCGATTCCCAACATTCCATCCCTGCTGCATGCCTTTGCCCAGGTGGTCCTCCATGTCAGCAGTGTTCTACCTCCCCGCTCCTACCTCTGGAATCCCAGGCTTCCTTCAAAGCACAGCTCAGAGGCCCCCTCCTACACGAGGTCTTTCCTGAGCCTCACAGGGGTTAATGTTCTTTCCCACCTGAACCTGTCATCTGTTTTATATTAGCTTATTGGAGGGCTCATTGGCTCTGGCATTGGAAGATTTGGGTTCAAATCTCACCTCTGAAACTCATTACTTTGTGACCTTGGACAATTCATTTTATTTACCTGGTCCTCAGTTTCTTCTTCTGGAAAATGAAGGGGTTGGACTATATGTGATCCTACCAGTTATGTATGCATCTTCTCCCCTGGGTAGACTGTAAGCCTCTTGAGGGCAGGGGCCCTCTCATTTTGACTTTGTTATACTAGTGCCTGATTCATAGTAGGTAGTTAATATATGCTTACTGAATTTAATTGGACGGGATGAAATCCAATGATCTAATGAACCCAGGTCTTTTGATCCTGAATCCAGTTCTCCCACACACTAGCATGGGTAGCTGAGAACTCACAGGATCATAGCTGTCAGCTGCAAAGGACCTGAAAGGCCGTCTACTTCAATCCCTTTGCTTTCTCTCTCTCTCTCTCTCTCTCTCTCTCTCTCTCTCTCTCTCTCTCTCTCTTCTCTCTCTCTCTCTCTCTCCTCTCTCTCTCTCTCTCTCCTCTCTCTTCCTCTCTCTCTCTCTCTCTCTCTCTCCTCTCTCTCTCTCTCTCTCTCCTCTCTCCTCTCTCTCTCTCTCTCTCTCTCTCTCTCTCTCTCTCTCTCTCTCTCTCTCTCTCTCTCGTTTTCTTTTCTAATTAACAAGCATTTATTTTCTCTCCCTCTTACCTGCCCCTCACCCTTATGAGTTATGCATAGTCAAGTGAAGCAAGTGCCCCCATTGGCCACGTCCAAAAATATATGTTTCATTCTGCATCCTGAGCCCATCGCCTCTCTGTCAGGAGGTGGGTAGCCTGCTTCATCATGGGCTTTAGAGAATCATTGATCAGAGTTCTTAGGCCTTTCGAAATAGTTTGTTTTTACAATGTTGTTATTGTTTAAACTGCTCTGCCAGTTCCAGACGAAGGAACTGAGGATGAGGTAAGAAGTGTCAGAGGCAGGATTTGAACCCAGGTCTTCTGACTCTAAAGCCAATGCTTTCTTTCCACTATATGATGCTGTCTAGGAGACACTGAGGATGTCCTCTCCCCCCTTTAGAAACCTTAGTTTTCTCACTGGAAAAATTGGTTTAGAGATTCTCTGCTCAGGGATATGGTTTCAAGGGCCATACTCTGGGTTTCAAATCTATACCCAACCAGGAAAATCGTGTATTCTTTTCTTTTCATCTGGAGCAGCAGGTCCCCTAGGATGGGGCGGGCCTTCCTGAAGTGCCTTGCCGCATGCTAATAGAGCCATTTGGAAATCATTTCCCCCTAGTGCATCTGGACCCACAAAAAGAAAAGCTAGACAAAGAACATGCAAAAAGGCTGAAGGCTGGCTGATGGACTGGGATGTGGGGCTGCTGGGTAATCATTCTTCCCTCTGATTCCCCTTTGATAGGGATCTCTTACAAATCCGGTCACTGATCACCAAAGCAAATGCAATCAGCAGACAAGAGCCATCCTGAAGGAAGCAGGCTCAACGCAGCTATTGCTGGGCCCAGACAGTGGAGGAGGGAGGGAAGAGCCTAGCCTGGATTCCAGCTCAGCTAATGAACTAGACACAAGCCTTGGGAGTGGCCTCACGAGCCTCCCTCCTTGCCTTCCCCCACAACACAGACAGACACAATGTAATTCGAGGAAAAGCTGATCTTGTTTTCAGATCATTCACTTCTCTGAGGCCAGCCCTCAGAGCTTGTGATGGTTGGATGGAAGATAAAAAGTAGGGATACAGGAGAGTTACAGCAGAATAGATCAGGGCAGAAGAATGGACATGGGTGGGAATCAAAGGGTGACAGGGTGAGGAGAGAGGAAAGAATTCTGCATTGAAAGTCAGAGGGTTCCCATCTCAATTCTGACACTTACAGGTTATATAAAAGGAAGAGTAGGTGATAGGGCCTGGACTAGTGATTTCATTGAGATAAGGAACTCCCAGGTGAGAAAACTCTCTCTACATATGCAGATTGGCATCATCTCTACAACTTTGAGTCTTAAAAAGTTGCCTGATTGGTTGTGACTTACCCAGGATCCTACAGCCAATGTGGGTCAGAAGAGGGTCTTGACCCCAGGTCTTTCTGACTTCAAAGCAGGAATTCTATCAACCAGGTCTCTCTCCTATAAGCTATATGACATCTCCAAGCCTACTAGACCTAGAGCTATGATCTATGACCCTACTTTGTGGGGGCAATGAGCCCCCATCAGAAGCATTTAGGCAGAGATGCTGAACAGCCACTTCTCAAGGATACTTATAGAAGGGGATTATTGCCTTGGGCATGAATCTGAACTGGAAATAGCTCCTCCTTTCTGAGACTCATTTTCCCCATCAGTAAAAATAAAAGGGTTATCTCTCATATCCCTTCCAGTTCTAATAGTTTATGAGAAGAGAAGCAGTGAAGTAAAAAGAACACTAGATTTCAGAATCAGAAGAACTCAGGTTTGAATTCTGGCTCTCATACTATTTACTAACTGTGTGGCCTCTAGTAAATATCTGGTCTATAGTTTCCTCATTAGCAAATTAAAGGGGTTCATTGGATCATAGGTTTAGATAGATGATAGATGAGAAGGATGATGATAAAGCACTGATTAAGCATTTTTCAGTGCCAGGCACTGTGCTTAATGGGGATACACATACAAGCAAACAAGATAGCATCTGCCCTCAGGGGGCTTACATTCTAATGGGGGAGAGAAACACACCAGGTAGTATGGTTTGGAAATGGCCAAGAACTAGTAATGTGTCTTTGTATCCCCAGTACCTAGCATAGTGCCTGGAACATAGTGGGTGCTTAATAAATGCTCAAGTCCCCCCATCATTCTAGTTGACCACCTCTAGACTCTGCCCAGTGCATCAATGTTCTTTATAAAATATGGTGCCCAGATGTGCACATGGTACCAGTGATGGGATCAGAACTCATCTTCTCCTCAGTCCTGACAACAGGCTTGGCTGAACACATCTGAGGATCATATTAGCTTTTCTGGCAGCCATGACACCCTGTTGACTCACTGTTGGGCAGCCAGCTGTGAGCACTGAAATCCTGTTGGTTGACACATTGGAACCTCAGGAGAATGTCGTCCTCCAGGTCTAAACTGGGGGGGGGGCATCCTCACACAAGAAACCTTGGAATGGGGAATCTAGGGCATGTCCCTTTGGCTGGCATCTTAGACAAAATTCTGCATTCTAACAAACTCCCATCTGTAGAAATACAAGTCAAAGAAATCACATGAAAAATTAGGCTCTCAAGAACTGGTTCAAGGGGAAGCTAGGTGGTGCAGTGGATAGAGCACTGGACCTGAAGTCAGGAGAACCAGAGTTCAAATCCAGCCTCAGACCAAACACTTGACACTTACTAGCTGTGTGACCCTGGGCAAGTCACTTAACCCCAATTGCCAAAAACAAAAACAAAACAAAACAAAAAACTGGCTCAGTCTTTTCACTTGCTGGAATTTGTTGACTGGCATTTGATCTTTGTAACGGGAATTTTCTTCACAAACTCTCTGTTCTAGTCAACTTGGTCTGCTCTGCCATCCTCTGTGTAGACATTGTTTCCCACTTCCATGCCTTTGCATGGGCAGTCCCATGACTGGAATGCACTCTCATGTCACCTCCACCTTGTGGAACTCCTGGCTTTCTTCCAAGCACAGCTCAAGTACTGCCTCTTTAGGAGGTCTTTTCTGATACTTCCAATGATTTTTGTTGTTGTTCAGTCATTTCAGCCTGCCCCACTCTGTGACCCCATTTGGGGTTTTCTTGGCAGACATACTGGAGTGGTTGGCCATGTTCTTCTCCAGCTCATTTTACAGATGAGGAGACTGAGGCAAACAAGGTGAAGTGATTTGCTCAGGGTCACAGAGCTAGGAAGTGTCTGAGGCCAGATTTGAACCCAGGTCTTCCAGTCTCAGATCCACTGCGCCGTCTAGCTGCCCTTTCCAATTATAAGCACTCTTGAAGTAACTTTTTATTACTTTATGTACACTTTGTTTACCTGAGATCAGAGATCCAGAGCTAGAAATAACTCCAGAGACCATCATCCTCATCTTATACTTGAGGAAATCAAGGTCCAAGAATGTTAAGTAACTTATCCAAAGTCATTCAGGTCCTAAGTGTGACAAGCAGAATTTGATCCCAGCTCCTCTGATTCCAGAGACAGTACTCTTTCCACTGCACCATGGGGAATTCGTACTCACACACATGCGTAAGTAAATCTCCCAATATCATGTAAGCTTTTTGATGGCAAAGATTATGACATTTTTATCCTTGAATCCCTAAAGCCTAACACGATGCATATGTATACAGTTGGAACTTAAGAAATGTTTGCTGAATGAATTGACTTTTCTATAAGGATATCTGACCTACCCAGGGCATGATGAATGCAGGGCCAACTTCAGAGTCAGGACAACCTGGGTTCAAGTTCATTTAAAAACCATGAGCAGCACCCAGGGTTCCTCAGCCAACAGAAATTGGACAGTTCCTCATTAACTACAAAAGACAATGAATGCTGATCATCTCAATCAATATCTCTGAGGCTACTCTATTAAAAATCAGATCAGTCGGCCCCTTTCTCTTTGTTTAAAAAAAGTGTTTTTCTTATAACTCACCTTGGGAATAGAGGGGTGATAGACATATATATGTATGTATATGTATGCATGTATGTATATATACACATGCACACACGTGTATATATGTGTGTGTGTGTGTGTGTGTGTGTGTGTGTGTTTTTAAAGTGCCAGATGCTAGTTAGACGGGCACATATTCCATCATTGAAATAAACTTAATTTTAAGCCATGAACTTCTGACATCCATTGCTCTCACGACAATAAAAATGCCAGGGATGATATAATATGAATATTTAACCTTCTGATGCTGCTAATGTTTTCAACAGACCCTGATATATTGTCCGTTCCTGCTGACAGGAGCAAGAGCCCATACGCTATTACTGTGGCTATTAGTGAGCAGCCTATTTCCGGCAGTGTTACTTCCAGGTTAGCTAAAAGAACCCTTGGGCTTATGTTACTGTAATAATGCCGGGGAACTCAATCGTTCAATGCCCAGGTTCTCTCCATGCCCAGCTCTCCCCAGTTACTCCATCACTCCTTCAAGTGGGTCTCCAGCAAGGTTCTTTGGAGTTACTACTTGGAAGGAGAACGTAACTTTTCCCTGCCCAAAGCCCCACCAAGTGGAAAATAGCCCCTGCTATTAAATGAATAATCATGCCCAGTGTTTTCAGTGCCTGGTTGATATTCTCCTTCCATTCGCTCAACTCCCAGGATGCCAGAAAGAGAAGAGAGAAAGAAGAAAATAAGAGAGAGGGAGAGAGGAGAGAGACAGAGACAGAGAGACAGACAGAGAGACAGAGAAAGAGAGAGAAACAGAGACAGAGAGGTAGAAAGGAGAGACAGAGACAGAGACACAGAGACAGACAGAAACAGAGACAGAGAGACAGGGAGAGAGAGAGAGAAGGAGAGAGAGAAAGAGACAGAGACAGAGAGACAAAGAGAAAGTAGAGGCACCAGCCAAGACAACTGCTTTCTCCATCTCCTTCTGTCTCAGGCCCTAAACCTGACTCTGTGCCAAGAGGCCTATTTCCTTTCTGTTGATGTCCCTGATGGGGGTGGCAGCAAAGGCTTGAGTAAAGGCTCAAGGAGATGTTAGCAAACCCAATTAAATGTTAGCAAATCCAATTAAATTGTAGCCAAACTCCACTAACTGTTCTTCAGTGTGTGAAATTCCATCTCTGGCCTCTGTCACTCTACAAGCCTGGACTGCACTCTCTCCTCATCCCTGCCTTGTGGAATCCCAAGTTTGCTTCAGACAAAGCTCAGAGGCTGATTCCTACACAAGGCTAATGTAACTTTGTGTTACTTTGTGTTGCTTTGCAATACAATGTAGTTACTTATCTTTGCACACCTTAGCTTTTCCTAGTAGAGTACAAGCTCCTTGAGGGCAGGGATCACTTTGTTTCTTTGTATCTCTAATTCCAAGGACATCCATTTTAAGCTCTTATTAAATGTTTGCTGAGTTGGATTCCATTGAAAAGGCAGTTTGGGAGTAACTATTATGTGTGTGATACTGTGGTAGGTGCTATGAGGGGGTACCAAGATGACTTAAGTTAGGGTCCCTACCCTCAGGAAGCTTACAGTCAAATAGGGAAGATAAGACAGCTACAAATACCTATGTAAAAAACAGAAAATAATGAATAGAAGATACTGTGGGAGGTGGGATAAAGCACTTCTGGTGGTAGAAATGTAGGAAAGACTTCAGGAAGAAAGTGGGAATTCCAAGAGGCCTTGTAGAGTAGGTAATATTTCCTTGAATCATAGGATTTAAGAGCTGGAAGGGGTCTTCAGAGGGAAGAAACAGCAAAGTGTATCTGGGGAAATGGTGACTAGTTCAGTTTGGCTGAAGCTTAGTGTACAGGCAGAAGATGGAGGATCAGAGCTTTTAAAGGTAGAACAGATCTTATATAGGCCATTGAGTTTAACCTTCCTCCCCCTCCTCACCCCTCACACTAGAGATGAGGAAACTAAGACCCAGGGAGGTGAAGTAATATGCAAAGGGTCACACACAAAGTAGGACTGGAACGCAGTCCCTCTGATTCTAAATCCATGGCTCTTTCCACTGAGCTACACTGTCTCCCTAGGATTGGGCGGTGGGGCACATTCTAGATGGCATGTAATTCACTGCAGGATAGGAGAACAATTAATAATGCTTGAGCAGGGGAAATGATGCAATTAGAGGAAGATGGACTGGGCAGTAGAGTTTAGGACCTCTGGAAAAAGAAAAGACTGGAAGCCAAGAGACCAGTTAGAAGGCAATTGCAACAGTGCAACATTAATTCCAACCCCAACTGAGGTGACAGAATTGGGAATGGGAAAGTGGAGACATGATAACCACTAGAATTGGCAGCTGATTGGGGAGAGGGGGTTGAATGTGGGGAGCACACACCAGAATAGGAACTGGAGCTGATTGCATTAGAGAAAGATACCCCTGACCCCTCAAAGGCACCTCTAGAGCCCTAAAGGATAATACAGACAGTCTTGCTCTTCGAGAGTGAGTCCAGAGTCTTGCTATCTTAGCAAAGTTTTAAGCCTGGGGAGAATAACAGAAACCAACTGGTCACTGGTCACACATCTGATAAGTGTCACGTGCAGGATTCAAACCCAGGTCTTCCTGACACAAAGAATGTTATGTCTTATTGTCCTTCGATTGGGGAGAGACTGGTATCCAGGGCTTAGAGAAAGTTCTGCCTTGTCTGTCTCCCACTAAGAAGGGAACCTCCCTAATATTCTGCCTTCAGCATATATGTCCCACACTCCGAGCCTAAAAGGGGAAGCTTCCTGCTGCTCACCACATTTGGGGCCCCAACCTTGGGAAGGAAAGGGTTCCCTCAATCAGTTACTCACAAAGCCTGCCTTGGCTTCGAGCCAAACCCAGGTCTTCCCAGGAATAAGTGCTCTTTCCCCATTTGGGCTTTAAGACTCCCCCTCACCCTCCCACCCACCCAATCTGCCCAGGAGGCCAGATCTCCAGGGGAGAGCAGGGGGAGGGAGAGCAATGATTGACAGCTACCCCGTCTGCCAGCTCATCTTGCATGTGGCAAACGCTCAAGCTGTTTCATTATACAGTGTAGTTGCTGCCGAAAAAACCTTCCCTGCAACTTTCTTATTATTTTGTTTTTAAAATAGAAGTTTCCTGTGAAATTGCAAATAATTCATCATCGGGCATTTTTAAAGCGTTCACAGGTATTTCAAATGCTACATAATCAAGTTAACAAAAATATAAAGTGTAAGCACCCAAATGTTTTAATGCTCTGATTAAACTGGGCCACCTATTCCTAGGTAAGGTAGCTTGTCATTTACTATTCCTGTAATAGCTGATGCCCTGTCCTGGAATGTAGATGGAAGGGAGGGTTGCGCTTTTTTTTTTTAAGAGAACCAAATACAGTTCCTTTCTCTAGGAAAAAAAATGAGAAGATAAAGTCTCGCTCTAAAAATATCTACAGGTTGTCATTTGCAGTTGGCACACCTCAGGGACCCATTCTGATGGAATGATAATACAGCTTTAAGGTTTACAAAGTGCTTTTCTTATACATTATCTCATCAGATCCTCAAAACAACCCTGAGAGAGAGAAGCAAACAACCCTGAGAGAGAGAAGCTCTTCTCATCCCATCCAGCTGCTCACCTGGGGCATCTTCCCATCTTGAGGGAGCTAGGCGGGGTAGTGAGTGGATAGAGTGCTGGACGTGGAGTTAGGAAGACCTGAGTTCAAATCTGCCTCAGATATTTACTAGTTGATAAAACTCAAAAGCTTATGGAAGTGATTGTCAAAAACTAAAAATTAATTAATAAAAAAAGATATTTACTAGCTGAGAGTTGAGGGTAAGCCTTCTCAGCCTCAGTTTCCTCATCTGTAAAGAGGGGGTGATATTAACATTAGTCAAATAAGATAAGGTATGTAAAGCACTTTTCTCAGCCTGTTTCCTCAATTTCAAGATGCTCTGAATTGTCCAGACCAGAGCTCCGTAAAGGATGCACCCAGGTAATGGGGAAGCCACTCCACTCACAGTGCCAAGAGAAGAATTAATGGGTAGAAGATACAACAGAGGGGTCTGATGAAAGATACTGCAAAGCCAGGAGAAGGGGGTGGAGAGGTAACAACCCCTCCCCACCCCATTGGAGGTCTGCAAGTCAGGGGACTCCTGCTCAGTGACTAGAAGGGAGGGTTTCTGAGCTCCTTCCCAGCTCTTCTGTGAGTGACCAAAAAGGCAACAGTTCAAAAGTGAAATCCTGTCTGCCGAGGGCAAAACCGGGAGCAGATCCAAGCTGCCAGACAGGGCAAGACCTCTGCTTTCTCAGTGGCCACCTTGCCTGCTGACCATTCAGAGAGCATTCTGAGAGCCTCATGCTGAGGTAACTGCTACCATAGCCTTAGAGGAGACCCTGCTGCCTTCTGCAGGGGACGTGGGTTTTTTCACAGGGATTTTACTAAACCTCGGCTAGCAAATTTAAAACATTTGGTCATTTTTTAAAAAGCCAACACTCTCTCTTCCCCTCTCTACCCTACAACTCCCCCAATGCATGCATCTCACCATAAAAAAAATATTATTATAATGTGTTTCCTTTTTTCCCTCTTCTCTCTTCTTCTCCCTTTTCATCTTTGTCAAGTGCCAGATTCTAGATTTCTTAGCAGGGATGGTTAAGACTTCAATCCATTCTCCACCAAGCCATACTCTTAAAACAAAGACTGGCCCACATCACTTCCTGACTCAGAAACTTTCAATGGCTCCCTATGGCCTTAAGGAGAAAATCCAAAATGCTCAGCCTGGCATTTAAAGGCCTCCTCAATCTGGCTCCCACCTACCTTGCCTGTCTCATCTCATATGATTCCCCCTCACACACTCTGTGCTAGCTAAACTGGCTTGCTAGCTCCCTTGTACGTGGTATTTGATTTCCCACCTATAAGCCTTTGCCCAGGTACTCCTGAATGTCAGGAATGCTTTCCTTCCTACAGCCACCTCAAGGCATACTGAAGTTCTTTCAAAGCACAATTCAGGTGTGTACAACCTTCTACATGATGCCTTTCCTGATCCTTCTATGCCCACCCTTACTGCTCTCTCTACCTTGAAATTACTTTGTATAAATTTTACATTTATTTACTTATGTTCACGTAGGGCAGCCAGGTAGCACAGTGGATAGAGCAGCAGTTCTGGAGTCAGGAAGACCCGAGTTCAAATCTGGCCTCAGACACTGGCTCATCACTCTGGCCTATTTGCCTCAGTTTCTTCATCTGTGATGTGAGCTGGAGAAGGAAATGGCAAACTACTCCAGTAACTTTGCTATGAAAACCTCAAATGGGGTCACAAAGAGTCAGACATGACTGAACAACAGTTTTATGTTGTGTTCTCCTCAGTAGAATGTAAATTGTTCAAAGGCAGAGATTGCTCTGTATCTACTGCCCTAGCCCAGTGCCTTACACATGACAGACACTTCATTAATGCTTACTGATTCAAATAGAATTCATAAGCTCACAGCTCTAGAGCTGAGAGGGACCTCAGGGGGAACGCTTCCTCGGTATCCTCAGTTTGTCTTCCTGGCCTCCCCAGATTCCCATCTACCCCTTTGTTTATAACTATATTTCAATATAATTGGTTTCTTTGGCAATCTCATATATGTCATTTTAGGAATTTCAACACATTCATTTTTAAAAATACATTTAAATCCATTAGAATGTAAGTTCCTTGAGGGCAGGCATTGCCTTTCTTTCTACTTATATTTGCATTTCCAGAGTTTATCAAAGTGCCTGGCACATAGTAAGCACTTTATAAATGCTTTTTGACTTAACTACAGAATACTTGACTACATAGCCTTTATCTGAAGGAATTGTGGGAACTGAGTGAACCATGGCTGCCATACATCAGACTGCCAATGGGGTCCATGCCAGTTAAAAAGGCTAAGAACTCCTGTTGGAATCCAGCCCTTTCATTTTACAGATGAGGAAACTGAGGCCCAGGGAAAGACCCAAAGTCACATAGTGGCAAAGACGGGATTTGAACTCAGATCCTCTCATTCTAAAATTTGTATTCTCTCCAGCTCGCCCCTTCCTTGAGAGTTACAGTCCTTTGGGATCAGTTTTTTCCTTTGTTCCCTAGACACAAAACAGGGCTCTTGGTTAACAGTGTAAACTGAACTCTAGTCCTTATGTCATTTAGTTATCCCTTTAATTGGCCCCTACAGTTACTGAGACCTGACAGTCTCAAGGCCCTAGCAAACAGCTGAGAAAGGATTGCAGGTGCCAGGAATTCGGCTGCTTCTTTGATGGCCAGTCGAGGGAGCCAAGGAGCTCCTGGGTGTATCTGATGCCTTTCTAATAATGCACTGTCCACATAGTTGGGAGATGATCAATAAAAGGTGACCCACATGGGCATTTTGCAATATGAAGCAAGATGTGGGGTAGAAGAGAAGAGGACCTTCCCATAAATGGGAAGCTGGCTCTCATCTCCCTCAGCCGGAGCTCCCCAGACTTGCCCAGTTTGCCCTTTGTCATGGAAGTGCTACCAAGAAAAGTCAACATTTCACTGGAAGACCTCTCTGTCTATGGAGACAGGGCTCCAGCTAGGGGGATGGGGCTATATTGTTTTTGGCCTTCGTCGCCTGGCAATCCTAAGGCCCTAGAGCTTACCCCTTTAAAGTCTCCTCCCCCAAAAGCCTGCTGTATTTGGAATGAGGCTGGGCAGAAAACAGCAAACAGAATCATAGAAAGAAGGCACAGAAGGTCTGAACAGCACAAGATGTCAGAGACCACAGAGTTCAGCAACTTTATATCACAAATAAGGAAACAAAAGCCTGGGCAGATAGAGTGGGTTACACCCAGGTAGAGACAGTGTGTAATAATGAAAAGAGAACTGGATCTGAGGTCAGCAAAGAACTAAATTTGAGTCTCATTTCCGACACTAGGTCATATAACTGTTAAAGAGCCTCAGTTTTCTCTCATCTGTGAAATGGGGATGAAATAACACCTGGAGTCCCTATTTCGCCTAAATACTTGTAAGGATCAAATAAGGTAATAGTTACAAAGCTCTTTGCAAATGTTACCACATTATAAGAATGTTAGCTATTATTAGCATCTAGCACATAAAGATAGAGCACAGGGCTTGGAATCGGAAAAACTCATCTTCCTGATTTCAACTCTGGCTTCAGATCCTTTCTAGCTGTGTGTGACCCTGGGCAAATCACTTTACCTTGTTGGCCTCATTTTCTTCATCTGTAAAATGAGCGGGAGAAGGAAATGGCAAACCACTCCAGTATCTCTGCCAAGAAAGATCCCAAATGGGGTCATGAAGAGTCAGGCGTGACTGAATGACAAGCGTATAGGGCATGCTTAGTAAGTGCTCCTTGGATTGAATTTGGATTGGAACTCAGGATCCTGCCTCCTAATCTAATGCTTCTTCCACCACACCAAGACAGTTGCCAGGCTGATAGTCCTAAATCAGTGGCGTGACCATACCACTCCCCAGCTCAAGTTTTAGTGGCTCCTCATTGCTTCTGGGATCAAGAGGCATTCTTCTGCTTGTCACCTACAATGCTTTGCAATCTGGTTCTACCCTGTTCTTCTAGAGCAGGGCTTCTTAACCCAAGGTCCACTGACTTCACTCAGAGGGCAACAGGGAGCCATTTCTGAGAAGAGGAGCCATGCAGCTAAATCCGTATAGAAGAAAGATCGTTCCATCGGTGAGTAAGTATAAAGGATGAACTGGAGGGGGGAAGGGAGTAGGGAGAAGAGCAGTTAAGAGGTTATTGTTCATGATCCTCGTGGGTGGTAACGAGGACCCGCACTATGGTGGGATCACTAGAAACAGAGAGGACTGGACGGATGTATAAGATGTGTCCAAAGTAGAGTCAATAAGAGGGCTTCCTTGAAAACCTCCATGAATTGAGAAAGATTAAATAGGATATGCTTGACTTGTAACTAGGGCAGGGCAACCAGGACTGTTACCCAGGGTGCCAAATTTAGATGGAGAGACATAATTTGAAGTCCGTCAGCAGCACAGAAATAACAGCACTTTGCGCCTAGTTTGCAGAATCGTAGCTTCTCAGATGTGGAAGGGACCTCAGAGGCCATCTGAGTCCAACTTGTACCTGAACAAGAATCTTCTCTACCCTATCTCTGTTGCTGTGCTTGTTCTGTTGTTTTTGGTTGTCTGATTCTTCAGGACCCCATTTGGGTCACACACAGGGGTTTGCCATTAATGAGTGCTTTGGCTTATCGCAATGGAAAGAGCATAAGGCGATGTATGGGGAGAAAGGAACTGGGTTCTAATCTTCTTCTGATGCTTACTACCTATGCAGTGAATTACATCACCTTTGTGGCCTCAGTTTCCTCATCTGTAAAAGGAGGGGGTTGGACTACATGACTTCTGAAGTCCCAACCAGCTCTATGACTCAATGGTAAATCACTTTACCTCTGTGGCCTCAGTTGGGTGGGTGGGAGTTCTCACAACAAGGAAATCACAGTCTAGTCCAAGAAAGAAAAAAATTCTGTATGCGTGTTTTTCCTTTGGTAGAATGGAAGCTTCTTAAGGGCAGGGACTTTTTCATTTTGGTCGTTAGAGCCTCAATACCTAGCACAGTGCTAGGAGGGGGTTGGACTAGATGACCTCTGAGTTCCCTTCTGACTGTAGAGGAATCCGTTATTTCCCAAGATGGTCTATTCTACTTTGGAACAGCTCTCAGCTTAGGAAGTCTTCCTTCCTTTGAGCCAAGCTGCCAGAATCATCCATTAAAATAAGATGCTACCAGATGGTGGATCGGGACAAGCTCTTCCTTTACCCTACCCTGCTCCCCTCACCCACGTACATCAGCTTGCCCAGCACTCTCAGGTGTCCTGGAGTCCCTGTGTCCTCTCTCTCCCACCCTCAACCAAAGATGCCTTTTGGGTGATCTGTCCTGTGCTTGGTACTTGGTACAAAAATTCCTCATTCCTAGGACCACAGCTTCAGAGCTGGAATAAGCCTTAGGGAGTCCATGTAAGTCAATCTTCTCATTTTACAGAGGAGACAATCCAGGGGTTAAATGACTTGTCCAAGCCCACAGAGGTAAGTGCCCGAGACAGAATTTGAACCACTGAATCACAAATCGAGACATCAAAGGGACCTTAGAGGCCAGCTTTACAAATGAGGATCAAGGAGCTATGACTTGCCCATGGTCACACACGGATGGTACCCAAAATGGGATCTCAAATCCAGGTCTTCAGACTCTGAATCTGGAGTAGTTTCTTCTGCATCCTGTGGTTCTGGTACCCATCTGTCCCTGGGTGAACATGGCATCCATGATCCACTCTAAGCCATGGGTTTTATCCCCTTTTCTCTTCTCCCCTTTGCTCTTACATTAAGGAGAATTTCTTCATTGGTAAGTAAATGTTTTCCCATCAATATGAATGGATGACTAAATCAAACCTTTAGCTGGGGCTCTTATCTCTTAAAGAGAACCATGGATTTACCAACTAATCAGCAGATGAATCAAATACACAATATACGATTTGCGTCCAGAAGGATAATCCGGTCAATTTCTCTGAGGAGGAGGGGTCTGGGTGGGAATTTGCGTATGACTAAAAACAAACAATTGGGTAAATAAAGAGAGCCCACATCCAGCCTCACCGATGTTACTCTTATTGAGCGAGTCAGGGGTTTTGCTGATTAAAAATTGATCCATTTCAAAATCTAATCAACAGAATAGGATTCTTTCATATGTTATCAAGGGAGATGCTGACATCGAAAACCAAACCTGTTATTAACCCATGAACTCCAATGACCTGCACCAGGCTGGGCCCAGGGACGGTAAATTATTCAGTGGTCCAGGAGCAATATTTGTAAGGCTGATGAATTTACGTTGGACCTGGGTAGCTCGGTGGGTTAAAGCCGATATCACAGCCCCATCAGTCCTTGGAGGCCACTGGTTCAGGCCTCTCTGCCACTCTGGGTCATGACTGTGAATACATTAGCCACGTCTGCTAAGGCCTTCAGATGGTGGCAGTCCTTGGACTGGGGAGGGGAGGGGGTTTCTCTTCTTTCTGTCTAAGGGAGAGATGCTCCCTTCCTCTTCTCCTGGCTTAGCCTCCAAGGAGCGTCTGCCTGCAATGCTTGGGAGAGGAGGGAGGTAGCTTTTAATGGCCAAGTTAATAAATTATTTTCCTGGAACTAGGGGGAGAGAGAGAGAGAGAGAGAGAGAGAGAGAGAGAGAGAGAGAGAGAGAGAGAGAGAGACAGAGAGAGAGAGAGAGAGACAGAGAGAGAGAGAGAGAAAGTGTATGTGGCATGCCCTCGCATGCATACTTGGGGGAGGTAGGCATGGGCCAATGCAAACATTTGGCAACTGACCCTACCGTTTGTTCAAATATTTTATGTCCTCTTAAAAATGGCCCTGCTGGAATGGTATTATGTTAAAGGGACACATGTTTTTTCTCTGCTTCTTGGAATCCCAGCTTCCTCTAAAACATAGCACAGGTGCCACTTTGTTCAGGATACCTCCCCAAAATGATTTTCTATCACTCTGCATGAACATTGTGTTTATTTGTGTACATGGAGCATCTGAACACCCCCCCCCCCAATCCCCCACTAGGTATTTATTTTGAATATACTCTGAATTGACTTGGCTGGGTGGGAGTTCTCACAACAAGGAAATCACAGTCTAGTCCAAGAAAGAAAAAAATTCTGTATACGCGTTTTTCCTTTGGTAGAATGGAAGCTTCTTAAGGGCAGGGACTTTTTCATTTTGGTCGTTAGAGCCTCAATACCTAGCACAGTGCTAGGCATATAGTATACACTTTTATAATAACTGTTGAAGTGAATTGCTGTTTTTTGAACTGATACTTCTCTGTGGCATGGATTTAGATATCCATTGGTCTCTCTCGAGCCCACCTGAGCAATCGGACTTTGAATTAAGTCTAATTAGTAATCATGGGGTCTAATAAACAATAAAAATTAAGTAAATAAGAAAAAAAATTTAAACACCAAAATTTCATGTAGTCATTCAGTCAATCAACTTACTAGGTGGGACAGTGATTAGCACACTGGGCCGGGTGTCAGGGCGCGACTGGAGTTCAAATCTAACCGAAGCTGGATGACCCTGGGCGAGTCATCCTTTGTCTGCCTCAGTTTCCTTAACTGTAAAGTGGAGATAATAATAATAGCATCTACCTCTCAGGGTTGTTGTGAGGATCAAATAAGATAACATTTGTAAAGCACTTTCTGGCACGTAGTAGGTGCTTACTAAATATTTGTCCTTTCCTTTTCCCTCCACTATGTGCCAGACCCTGTGCTAAGCTTAGGGATTCAGAGAAAGGCAAAAATACAGTGTCTGCCCTCAAGGAGCGCATAGTCTAATAGCAGAGACAACATGTGAATAGTCTAATAGCAGAGACGACACATGAATAACTGGTACATACAAGAAGGAGCAGCTGCTAGCAGAGGAAGGAACTGATAGAGGCCTCCAGTAGAAGGTGGTAGTTAAGCTGCGTCTCATGTTTGAACAAAGTCAGACATCTGTAGCTGCACTGGAGAGCGTATAGGAGGTAAAAGGGGAGAAGGCCAGAAAGATAGGCAGGGAGCACATAATATGAAGGGCTTTGAAGCATAAACTGAGGAGTTTATATCGCATCCAAGGGGTGATAGGGAGCCACTGAAGTTTATTGAGTAAGGGAATAACATGGTCAGACCTACAATTGAGAAAAACAACTTTTGGCAGCTGAGGGGAGGACGGATGAAAGTGGGGAAAGATCTGAAGCAAGCACACCAGTTATAATGATCCAGGCGAGAGGGGATGGGGGGCTTGAACTAGGCCGAGGGGAGTATCAGAGGAGAGACAGGGCAGGACACTGGATATGTTGTAAGGACAGAAATGAGAAGAGTTAGCAACAGATTGGGTATGATGGCGGTCAATGGAAGTAAGGACTTAAGGATGACTCTAAGGCCTCGGCCCTGGGTGACCGGGAGGATGGTGGGACCCTCAGTACTGCTGGAGAAGTAGAAAATTTAATAGACGTGTCCCTGTGTCTGAAACTCAACTGCTACTCTACCTCAACAGTTATATTTGGGAAGAGGAAAAGGGACTAAGGAGGTGAGACATTGAGATTGGAGTCCTGCCGATGAAAGAGACCAAGATCTCAGCCTGGGATTCTCCACTGATTGACTGTGTGACCTGAGACAGAGCCCTTAAAAGTCCTGCCCCTCTGAGCAGAACAGTGTAACAGATAGCGCTGGTCTTGGACTTAGGAAGAACAGGGTTCAAATCCCACCTTACACACTTCTGGCAAGTACCTTAACATCTCTGAGCTACAGTTCTGTAATCCACAAAATAGAGATAAAGTATCTCCCTCAAAGAGCTGTGGTTATCAAATGAGATAACATACTGGGTGTTCCTAAAGTCTTAACATAATTTTGAGCTTTCATAGCTTAAACCTACTTTTGACGTACCCTGTTAAGCTATTAAAACTGCATGCTACATGTTTGTCAAACCCGAAAGCACTTTATACATGTGAGCCGTTTTTATTCTGTATGTCTCTTTCTATAGTGTACATATATTAACTATTCCCTACATATAGCAGGGGGTAGCTGGGTGGCACAGTGGATAGAGTACCTGGCCTGGAGTCAGGACAGCTCACCTTCCTGAGTTCAAATCCAGCCTCAGACACTTGCTAGCTATGTGACCCTGGGCAAGTCACTTCACCCTGTTTGCCTCACTTTCCTCATCTGTAAAATGGGCTGGAGAAGGAAATGGCAAACACTCCAGTATCTTTGCCAAGAAAACCCCAAATAGGGGCAGCTAGGTGGTGCAGTGGACAGAGCACCAGCCCTGGAGTCAGGAAGACCTGAGTTCAAATCCGGCCTCAGACACATAACACTCACTAGCTGTGTGACTCTGGGCAAGTCACTTAACCCCAACTGCCTCACCAAAAAACAAACAAACAAAAAAACCCAAATGGGGTCATGAAGAAGTCACTTCACATTGTTTGCCTCAGTTTCCTCATCTGTATAATGAGCTGGAGAAGTAAATGGGAAACCACTCCAGTATCTCTGCCAAGAAAACCCCAAATGGGGTCATGGAGAGTTGGACACCATTGAACAACTACTACTACTACAACATATATAATGAGAGAATAGATCAGTCTCTACAAAGCTTTGAGATCTTATGAGGAAAGGAAGGTGATCTGTAACTCTCACATGTTATTCTGTATTCACGTATTTCCTGTTTGCATGGAATCCATCCTGGAATCATCCTTTTCTCCTTCATCCCTCAAAGACAATCATTTATCAATTCTTGACAACTCCACCTCCCCAGTGTCTCTTCCCTTGGTCTGCTCCCACAAGCCACTGTCCTCACCCAGGCCCTCATTACTTCTCACCTGGACTACTTACTGGGCCAGCCCCCCAACGGATCTCCCAGCCTGCCTCGGTCTCTCCCTTCTCCAAAGCTACCAGACTGAAATCCGCAAGGCACAAGTCTGACCATCTCAGTCCCCTGTTCAGAAGTCTTCACTGGCTCCCCACTGCCATTAGAATGAAGTACAGACTTCTTAGTTCAGCCTTTACGATCTTCCACAGTCGGCTTCCAACATACCCTTCCAGTCTTATTTCATATTCTCCCCAATCCGTATAATTTGCATCCCAGACTAACCAGACTGCTGAAAACTGCCTCATCATCCCTCCATCCTGCCTTCTCTTTGCATAATAACAATAACAACAACAACAGTCACAATCCTGCTGCTGGGGAACAGCAGTTTCTTGTTTCCATCATCATAATTATCATCATCATCACAACAGCTGGCATTTCTATAGCATTTTTAGGGCTGCAAACATCTTTACAGACACCATCCCATTTGATCCTCACAATAACCCAATAAAAGAGACTGGGTATCGTTCTCCCCATTTTACAGATGAGAAAACCAAAGCTAATAGCCGTGAAGTGATTTATCTAGGGTCATAGAACAATAGATTTAGAGCTGGAAGGGACCTTCAAGGCCAGCTGGTCAAATTCCCTCACTTTATAAATGAAGATACTAAAGGCCAAGTGGGTTTAGTGATTCGCCCATGGTCACACAGTCATAGGCATCAGAGGTGGGATTTGAATCCAGGTCTGCCTGACTCCATGTACAGTACTCTGTCCACAAAACCCGATCTACTGTCCTGAAGTCTAAAGATTTTGTCTACTTTGGCTGGAACCCATAAACCCTCAGTCAGGCCAAATATCTGCGTCTGAATCCAAACACATGCCAAGGCTGGAGTATCCCCAGCAGCTGCCAGCAAACAGGTCACGCTTCAATCAACACAATAAAGCCCATGCATCAATCCCCTGTCAGCCAAGCTTGTAGGGCTGTGCTCAACCTCAGCCTTCCTACGTTAGGAAGGGGGAGGGAGAGTGGAGTGGTAACAATTTTGAATCATTAGAAATTATCTGAAAGTGGGTCTTTGGGTCTCTGTTACTGCCTCCCAGAGTTGGAAGAGCCTATGGGATTCTTGTAGTCTAGGTGTTCTAAATAAGCAGCTGACACAGACTATGCCTCAGTATCTCCTGATTCCCCCACAAGGAGCCAAGGACTTTACCTGTGCAGAAGACGAACCGGTTACTCACTACTCACTGCCTTGAACAAGGACCTCACTTCTCTGGGCCTCAGTTTCCCCATTTGTAAAATAAGGGGATGGACTCTAGATAACCTCTGAGATCCCTCCCAGCTAGAGATCTATCATCACAGAATCACATTTAGTCCAACCTGCCTCTGACAGAATCCCCTCACACGATATGACATCCCTGACCAGTAAGCATGGTGAAAATCATCATCAGGGGCAGCTAGGTGGCACAGTGGATAGAGCTGTGGCCATGGAGTCAGGAGGACCTAGTTTAAATCTGGCCTCAGACACTTGACAGTTACTAGTTGTGTGACCCTGGGCAAGTCACTTAACCCCACTGCCTAGCCAAAAAAATAACTAACTAAATAAATAAACAAACAAATAAATGAATGAATGAATGAATATATAAATGCTTAAAAAAAAGAAAATCATCATTTAACAGCTAATGAGAGCTAACATTTACATAGAGCTTCTTTATTATGTGCCAGGCACTGTGCTAAGTGCTTCATAATTACCTTATTTGATCCTTACAGTAACCCTAGGAGGTAGATGCTACTATTATCCCTATTTTACAGATAAGGAAACTGAGGCAAACAGAAGTGAAACCACACTGCTAATAAGTGTCTGAGGCCAGATTTGAACTCAGGTTTTTCTGACTCCAGGCCCTGCATTCTACCCACTGTATTACCTCGCTGCCACCAGCAAAACAGTATAGAGAACAGGGTGCTGGATTTCAATTCAGAGGCCCTCGTTTCAAATCCTGCCACTGCTACTTACTACTCGTGTGACTTTGGACAAGTCACTTCGCCTGAACTGGGCCTCAGTTTCCTCATCTATAAAATCAAATGATTAATCGGCGAGCATTTCTTAAGCAGTTCTTTTGTGCCAGCCACTGTACCAAGCCCTGGAAATACAATGACAAAAACAATTCAGCCCCTGCCCTTAAGAAGCTTAAGGTTGGAGTTGGGGAGAGGTTAGCTGGACAGGATGGCCTCTGAGGTCTCTTCTGGCTTTAGATCTAAGATGCTACGTTCTGCCTGAAGACCTCTATGAGTTGGAAACCCTTCGCCTCCCAAGATGACCCACTCTACTCTTCTGACCCTGGCCATTTACCTGTGGACAGCTCAGTTGTGACTATGGCTATGCTACTCATGGACCGCTCAGTTCTAACAGTGGCCATTCTGCTCGTGGATAGCTCAGTTCTGACCATTAGAAAGTTCAGCTTTGCCTCCAGCTGAAATCTGCCTCTGCTCTGAGTCGGCTGGAAAGCCTCAGTACTAAAGGGTTTCCCTAATCATGCCTGACTGCTGTGCCAGAGCTCCCAACAACCACATCCTTCTAACTTGCCACTTAATGAAAATGCTCGGGCTGCCAGAAGCATCCAGGGGCTTGGCTGCTTCAATACCCCTAGCTGGAGGACAGAGCCCCAAGGCCCGATGTGAAAAGGCTGCCGCCACTGAGCGAACCCTGAAAGACCACAATGAATCTTCCCTTAACTAATAATATATTTATAAGTCTAAAGCCCCTCTGACCTCTCCTCAAAGCAAAATAATCCCCCAAGGCCCTTGGACCTGATCATATTGATCCTGTCTGCTCTGTAATTTCACAGTGGGGCTTTCCAAAGAGGCAATCTCCCAGACTTCCTCTGCCTGGTGTGCCAGAGGGGAGACAGCTAGGCAGGGCCATGGCCCAGACCAGACCAAAGACAGAGGTGGGGGGGGTGAGAGAGAAGGGAGGAGATGAAGAGATGGTGAGGTGGGTGGTGGTGGGGAGAGACAGAGAGAGAGAAGAAGGGAGGGAAGGAGGGAGTGGACAGACATAGCCTGAGAGAAGGAAGGAGAGAGAGAGGAGGGAGAGAGAGAAAGAAATCAGAAAGCCAGGGAGAGATAGAGACAAAGAGAGATAACAGAAAATATCGGGCAAGAAGTGATTATTTAATACTAGTAACACAAGCATCATTTCAGTCAACAGTCATTGGGATACATAGAAAGGTAAAAGACAGTCCCTGATTTCAAAGAGCTCACAGTCTGATGGGGAAGACCACATTAAAACAACTTTACAAACAGAGAAATATACAGGAAAAATAGGAAACACCCAACAGGCAAGGCATTCACATTAAGGGGGATTAAGAAAGTCCCCTCTCTTGACAGAGGGTCCACTTGGGAGCATGAAGTAGTTCAGAAAGTGCTAACTCAGAAGGAACAGCTCTTTGCAAAGTTTACTTGGGGATCAGCCATTTTTAAAATCACACTAATGGCAAGCAGAGCAGCGTGTCAACTGGAAAGACCCATCTGGCTGCCTCTGCCTTGAAATGATCACTTACCTCCTTCCCGCCTCCTCGGGACACAGAAAAAAATACAGATGTTATGGATATAATGGAGGGAGAAGTCTGTAGCCTGGGATACCCTGAGCATGCCTCGAGAGGGAAAGGTAGGCACTGCAGGTGTGCAAGGGGGCTCCAGATCTGGCTGCTCCTTCTCTCACATACCAGCTTAAGGGCTCATGTTTACATGGCTTAAATATTTTCCATGCTGACTTCCAAGAAAAACCAGACAGAAATCAATGCAGCTGGCTCTCAGTGCCCAGAGTCCCCTACCTATCCACAAAGGAGCCTGAGTTCATCTACCTTTTCCTGTAAAATCATGAGAGACTTTTAGCCCAGACTACACCATTACCAAGAATGGTGGGGGTGAGCAGTCTCCTCAGGACCCTGGCCAGGGAAACCCTCCTCCTGTGATTCTAGGAGGTCACCTGGGCTGGAGCAGGGATAGAGCCAATCCCTCTTCATAAGAGGAGTGAGCGCTGACCAGATGGCAGCAAGTGGGACAGTGGACAGAGGAGCTAGAGTCAGGAAACTCTGGGTTTAGAATGCTGCCTTAGATACTTTCTAGTGGTGTGACCCTGGACAAGTCACTTAACCTCTCTAGGCCTCAGTTTCTTCATCTATTAAATAAGAGCATTGGATTTATTGATCTTTAATTTACCTTTTAGCTCTAAGTCTGTGACTCTTTCCCTTTTTTTGGTCTCAGTTTCCTAATCTGTAAAGTGAAGAGATTGAACTCAACAGTTTGTTAAGATCCATGACAGCTTGAAATCAATGATATTATGAAGCATTGATGGTTATTGTCCTTTGTTCTCAAAGAGGACCAAAATGACATCACCATGCTGAAGTCCAGTTAGAGCAAAGCAGGTAGAAAGGGGGAAGAGTGGGATAGACTGTTAATGATCCAGGCAAGGCCCCCAAGAGGCTGGGTGCAGAAAGACGCAGATAAAAGTCCAGGAAGGAGAATCAAGCGTGGATGGATCACAGAATCATAGGTCTGGAGCTGGCAGGGCCCTTAGAGGCCAAGTAGTCCAACCTGTCATTGTCCAGATGAGGGAACTCAGGCCCAAGGAAGTCAAGTGACTTGACCAAGGCCATGTGGGGTCTTGGTGGCTTGGTTGTTGTCCTTTTCTTCTCGAAGAAGACAACAATAACATCACTATGTAGGAGTCATGTACAGTGTGTCCAACTGTGGCTGATCAGACCAATAGGAGCTCAGAAGGCTCTACCACAGGTCAGGCACAAATAGTCCACACGACCGTTGGGAGTGGGGATGTCTCTAAATTTGTGTATCTCACGTTTCTTTCTGAGCTGTCATGATTCTGCTTTGCTCATACAGCACAGCGTCTTCTTTGACACTGGCACACCATGCTGGTCCTGTGCCAGTGTCTCCCATGTTACGCAATTGATTCCAAGGATTCCAATGCATGATGCAGACATTTGGGTCCAAGGAACCTTTCATTTATTTTCAAGCTTTAGAAAATGGCGGCCCTCTATCATACCCCCCAAAAATGGCAAAGTGAGCGATCAGGAACCTTCTGTGGATGACTTTTCAGAAAAGACTGACTGTTCTGTATGGGCCAACAATCCCATGGTGTGATGCCTCACATAGCGTTACTGCGCTGCCTGGCAGGTTTCTTTAAAGCAGGGAAAACCAGGCAATCTTTTGCAGACTCATACACACACACACACACACACACACACACACACACATATGTGTGTGTGTGTGTATATATATATATATATATATATATACATATATATGTATATATATATATATATACATATATCTCCACATGCATACACCCATTTATATATATATATGTATATACACACCCACATACCCACATGCACACTCACACCCATAATCTGTGGGAAGTATTTTTTCCACCATATTGTCAGAGTTATTTTGGGGTATGTATCATGTATCTATGTGTATAAATTTACCCCATGGTACATACCCCTCCTCTCCATACCCTCTCCAAAAAAAAAACAAACCCAAAAAAACCTCCCAAGAAGCAACTTGGGCAAAATCAGGGAATGTGATGTCGATGTCTGTATAAATTGCATATGCAAAAACAACCCCCCTACTTCTGACAGAGTTGATTAAGCACTGAGACAAAGAGGGAGGAAAGAATTGTGCTGAATGCCAGCAGGTGCGCTATGCCTTGAGGGACATGCAGCCTAGCCTGATGTTTAGATCCTTATTTGTAAAATGGACAAAGTTGCCTGGAAGACATTGTCCAGGAGGCATAAGAGTAGGAAAGGAGATGGCCTAGTCATGTAGAGAAAGCAAAGGTGAAAAGACAGGTAAGTCTGGGCATGAACCCAAGGGTTTTTATAAATGCATAGGATCCTAGATCTGGAACTAGGAGAAAAACCTTAAGAACCATCCAGCCCAGCCCCCAAATTTTATAGATGAGGAGACTGAGAGTCAGAGAGGTCATAAGATCATAGATTTACATCTGAAAGAGATCTCAGAGAATAATGAGCCCAACTCCTACATTTTAGGAAACTGAGGTCCAGGGAAGTAAGGTGACTTACAGCTAGTATGGCCCTTAAAAACCAATGAGTCTGGGGCAGCTAGGTGGTGCAGTGGATAGAGCACCAGCCCTGGACTCAAAGAGGACCTGAGTTCAAATCCGGCCTCAAACACAAAACACTCACTAGCTGTGTGACCCTGGGCAAGTCACTTAACCCTGTTGCCTAGCCAAAAACAAACAAACAAACAAACAATGAGTCCAATCCTCTCATTTTACAGTAGAAGAGAAAACTGAGGTCCAGGCATATGAGAGAGCATTATATATGAGAGAGCACTGCAAAAGCCATCTGCCCTTCAGAAGAGGGAACTGAGACCCCAGAAGGGAAAATGACTTGCCTGAGGTCACACAAGTGGGTACAGTTAAAATTGGAAGCCAATTTCTTTGATTCAAGAGCCAGTATTCTCCTGACTACAGCACAATGCCGCCATTAGCATTGGGTGGATGATCTAAGGAAGATGTCAGCGAATATAGGGGCAATGTCATGCAGTGATAAGATCACTGGCTCTGGTGTCAAATGAAACAGCTCTGCCATTGCCTGCCTGAGTGACCTTGGGCAAATCCCTTCACCTCCAGGGCTACTTATAAAATGAGGGGGAAAAAATCCACCCTATTAAAAGCCATATGCAAAAAAAAAATGGTTCAAATAATCAATAAGGAGAAAAACACAAATTAAAGTAACTCTGAGGTTCCACCTCATACCCATCAGACTATCAAAGCTGACAAAAAGGAAAATGACAGTTGCTGGAGGGGCTGTGGGAAACTGGTTACCCTTTTGTTCAAGCCATTCTGGAAAGCAATTTGGAATTATGCCTCAAAAGTCATTAAACTGTGTATCCCTTTGACCCAGAGATACCAACACTAGGCCTATACCTCAAAGAGATTAAAAAAAATAAAGAGGAAAAGGATCCATTTGTACAAAAATATATATTATAGCAAGGGGTGTTTTTTGGAAAGGCAAAGAACTGTAAACTAAGAGGGAGAAGGTTGAATCACTTATGGTATATGAATGTAATGGAATACTATTGCTCATAAAAAAAATGATTAAAGGGAAGGTTTCAGAGAAACCCAGGAAGATTAGTATGAACAGATTAACAGAAGTGATCAGAACCAGGAAACAATTTATACAACCACACCACTGTAGAGACAACCATCCTTGAAAGATCTGAGGATGCTGATCAATGAAATGACTACCCATGATGCTAGAGGGCTGCAGATGATGCATGCCACCCAGCTCCTGACAGAGGTGATGGACTCAAGATGCAGAATGAGACGCCCGTTTTCTGTCGATGGCCACTGTGGGAATTCGTTTTGCTTGCCTATTCATGTTTGTTACAAGGGTTTTCTTTTTCTTTTTCTTTTTACAGTGGGGAGGAGGAAAAGGGAGGAAGAAAAGATATTATTTGAAAATATATTTTTCACGAAATGAAGAGGTTGGATGAGATAAACTCTAAGGTGTCTTTCAGCTTTACTCTAGAGTTGCAAATATTTCATACTATTCTAGACAGTAGCATCCCATGAGGTAGACTGGACAAGTTTGATTGTCCCCATTTTACACATGAGGAAACTGAGGCCTAGAGAAGTGACTTGGCCAGGGTCACACAGCTAGTAAGTTCTGATGTTATGATCATGAGCTAACAACAACGATAATGAAAATTTTAGCTAACATTAACACAGTGCTTCAAAGTCAGCTCAGCTTTTTACATATTCTATATATTATCTCATTTAATCCTCACCACAACCGTGTAAGCCAAGTGTTATTATTATCCCCATTTGACAGATGAGGGAATCAGGCCCGGAGAGGTGACTCATGATGCTAATAAGCATTCAAGCTGGAATTCAAACCTAAGCCCTGTGTCCCCAACTCTAGGGTTCTTGCCATCCCCCACAGCGCCAGTGACTTTCTAGGGGACCGCAGAGAAGACACCACCTCTCTGCAGGCTGCTGGCTTCCCCACCAGCCAAAGAGGGTTGGTGCACTCCACTTTTTTCTTAGCACTTGGCAGTATCCTGATCAGGGCTACTAGGGCAGAAGCAGAGAAGAGAAGGGATGAGGAAGAAAGAAGCTCTGTCCGTACACCGCGTGAGGATGAAACACAGTTACGGTCAGAAGAACCAACATAAACAAGAGTGGTTTGTTCACACAGAGGAAGATGATTAAAAGGTCAGGGCCCTGGTTTCTGAAGGAGGACCAAAGGATCAAATCATGGACACCTGGATTTAAGACGGGCGGGGGATGGCTGGTATATGTCAATATTTGAAGGCAGTCAGTCCCGAGCAAGGTATAGACTCTTTGAGGCCCATGCCAGAAGGCTTGGCGTGGGTGTGACTGAGTCAGGGCCAAGTCTCAGGAGCATGTGTTCCCTGCAGTAATGGCACCAAGAGAAGCTGGCAGGTCTGAGTGGAAGAAGGAAGTCCCGGTTTGGAATGTTGGCCCTATCGTCTTGGTTAAGTCACTTTGACTTTCTCTGACATCTGCCTCCTCTGTAAAGTGAGCAAGTTGAACTTGATGGTCTCTGAGGCACCTTCCAGTTTTAGGGCTATGACCCTATGATCTATGACCATGACTTCATGTCACTGGCCTTACAGTGGGAAGAGCCCTGAGCCAGGAGTCACTGGATCAGGGTTCTAGTTTTTCCTCTGCGGTGTGGGTACTAACTGAACAAGGGCTCAACCTCATAGGATCTACAGGAAGAAGAAAAATATTCTGTAGAAATGTGAGTCATTATTGCTTATAAAAGAAACAGGGTCAGGTATAGTAGATAATACACTGGCCTTAGAATCAGAAAGATCTGGGTTCAAATCCTGCCTCTATTACAGAGTGACTTGAGGCAAGTCATTTAACTGTTGTGCCTCAGTTTCCTCAGTTTTCTTAGAGGAGTTGGACTGGCTGGCTGCTAAGATCCTTTCTAATTCTAACTCTATGATCTTCTCTGGGTAAGTCCCTTAACCTCTCTGTGCCTCAGTTTCCTTGCCTGTCAAATGAAGGGGTTGGAATTGGTGATTTCTAAGGTGTCTTCAACTTCTAAATCCATGATCCTATGAACTGGGAGGATCAGGAAAGGCTTTCCATGAGAAGTGACCCCTGAACTAAGCATTAGAGGGATTCAAGGGGCAAACAGGGAGAACACACCAGGCATGGAGGACAGCCTGGACAAAGGTTCAGAGGTGGGAGATGAAATCCCCCTCATGAGGAATAGTGAGTAGGACCTGGTTAGGATAATAAGGGTGTGTGTGTGTGTGGGGGGTAGTATGCAGTGAGCCTTGAGAGATAGGCTGCAGCCAGGTTGTGAAGGGTTTTTAATGTCAGGAGCTACTTCTGCTACTTAGGCAGGGAAGGGATGCAATCACACCTGAACTTTCAAAGTCATCAGTCAGGCAGCTGCAAGGAGCACAGGGGAGAGACTGGAGGCAGGGAACCCAATGAGGAGGCTCTGGGAAGAGGTAACAAAGGTCCAGTTAGGGTGGGGTCATGTGAGTGCAGAGATGGGGGGAAATGAGTAATGCTTAGCAAGGCTTCTTAAACTTTTTCCACTCTAGACCCCGTAGGGGGGTGTGACCCACAGTTTAAGAAGCACTGCCAGAGAATGAAGAAAAGAAAATCCTATGGGCTGACAGATCATCCAGTATTGACGATGTCGCACTTCCTAGCTGCGTGACTTAACCCCTATTTGCCTCAGTTCCTCGTCTGTAAAATGAGCTGGAGAAGGAAATGGCAAACCACTCCGGTATCTCTGCCTAGAAAACCCCAAATGGGGTCGCGGAGAGTCGGACATGACTGAAAAACGAGCAAACAACAAGCAATTCACAATGTTGGCGGCCAAACCATCCAGATATTTCACATCATCCAGAAGGAAGCAAAGGGCACGTGTGAATTCATCTGGCCAGACCTGGCCCCTCTCAAGTTAACAGCCGCGGTTACTGAAATCAGCTACCTGCTAGCCTGGAAGGGTAATGATCTTCTGCATAAACACATATTTACCCAATTTTTCAGAATGAGTCTTGTTTATTCAACAAGCCCGAATGGCTCATATGGACCCATTAAGCTCCATTGCATCAATCTACAGAGTGGGGCTGGATAATGAATCAGGACCTTGGAGCTATTACCATGCTAATAAGGATGTGTGTAGCCCAAAATATCACCATGCAGAGACAGTAGCCAAATTCTCCGGCACCAGCAGCTTTCAAGCCCTTCCAATTTGAGCTGCTCCAGCTCTGTTGGATTGGGTTGGGAAGGCAAGCCTAAATGAGAGTCTGCCTACCCAACTTCCCTCTCCAAAAGCAAAGCTATGCTTGACTTATTCGGGTACAAAGAAGCAGAGAAAAAAACAGAAACCTACCATGTTCCCGCGTGTGCGCCTGGGCGATTTGATCCGTTAGCACAGGGAGCAGGTGGGGTTTTCCCCCCCAGTACAACATCCAATGACAGCCCCAGAAGCCTCGAAAACCGCTGGCACCAAAGAGCTTAAAACAGTGTTTCACTGAAAAAATCGGGAAAAATGATTTCCCCTTAGGCTGGAGCTGGGAGCAATTTCTTCACACCCACTCCCTCAAAACCCAAGTTAAAATAATAACCCATCATAAAAAGAACAAAACAAAACCAAAATAAAATCACAGGGTCCAGAGCACCTCTGAGATGCTCTATCTACTTTATGTCTTTCGTTTTACAGATGAAGATACCGAGGCCCAAGAGTACAGTGGTTTGTCCAAAGTCACACACAGCTGGTTAAGGAGTACAGCCAGGTGTTGAACTCAGATCCTTGGACTACAAATGCAGTGTTCTGTCTCCCTTCCCTATTTTCCCATTTGAAATATCTCCTCCCCTTTAGTTCTGTCCGTGCAGCTTCCCCACTTCTTCCTACCCCAGCCCCAGGTCTTCTTCTCCCTCCCCAAGATCTTCACTCCTTTTCCCACCAAACTGGGCTCTTGACCTTTTCACCTCAAATCATTCTCCAGACACAGAAGCTACCATTCAGTGGATGTTGCAGGCAGCCACACACCCATCCCCCAACTCCCTAATGGCCAGATAGCCGCTCACTGGAGGCCCCATTTCATTTCCAGAGCTGTGTTCCCCTTGGATCTACTGTGAAAGTCTGTGTTCTCATAGAGCTCTGCTTTCCAGGGTTGAGCATGTCAGCTCTTGAGAACAGGGACTTCAATTATCTGGCATAATTTTATTTATTGAAAAGCGCCATGTACACTTTACAAGCGCCATATAAATATTTAATAATAATAAAATGCTAACAGACCCTTAACAAGGAGAGTGCTGGCCTGATCCCCCATCTGCATGTGTGTATGTCTATATCTCTATCTAGACTGATGTACACAGAGACCTGGGTGTGCACGTATGTGCACAAACAAATACACAAACACACAAGCAGACTTTGTAAGAAGCAAGAAACACATATCTTAATTCCAGCAGGAGAATTCACAGATAATGCTTTATGAATGTTCCAGATCTCTGTCGGTATAAACCCTGGAGTGCTTTTCCCAGCTTTCCTCCTTTGTGCATCTACCCCCCTCCCCAAAGACACACCAGAGTAAAAATAGACAAAAGGAATCAGTTCTTAAATCCTTGGAGATCCCTCCCTCTCAAAGATGCGCTTTTCTTAAGTCCTTTCCATGCTGCCTGGTGGAGCTAAGTTCTGGTCAGCCAAAGTGGCACGTTTTAGCCTAGGATTTTCTGAGATTGCAGGGTAATGCCAACTAGAAAAGCTTTAGCACCTCCATTTTGTTCATTCATTGAGACGGTTAAAAAGGAGTACTGCTCTCAGAACGTTATGTGTCATTCATTCATCCACATTTATTCAGACTTCGTTAAAAGGAGCTCTGTTCTCAAAGGATTATATCTCATTCATTTGGACTTTGTTTAAAAGGAGCACCATTCCAAGAGTATTATTTGTCATGTATTCCTTGACATTCATTCATTCAAACTTTTTTAAAAAAGGAATTTTGCTCCCAGAATATTATGTATCGTTTATTCACTCACATTCATTTGTTCATTCATTCATTCTTTCAGACTTGGTTAAAAAGGAATTCTGCTCTCAGTGTTATATATCATTAATTCACTCACATTCATTCAGATTTTGTTAAAAAGAGCTCTGTTCTTAAAGGATTATATCACATTCATTCATTCAGACTTTGTTAAAAAGAAGTACTGTTCCCAGAGTATTTTATATCATTTATTCATCCACATTCATTCATTCATTCATTCAAACTTTTTTTTAAAAAAAGCAGTTCTGCTCATAAAGTTATGTACCATTTATTCATTCACATTCATTTGTTCATTCCTTCAATCAGACTTGGTTAAAAAGGAGTTCTATTCAGAGTGTTATGTATCATTTACTCATTCACATTCATTGGTTCATTCATTCATTCTTTCAGACTCTGTTAAAAATGAGTTCTGCTCCCAGAGTGCTATGTATCATTTATTCACTCACATTCATTCAAACTTTGTTAAAAGGGACTCTGTTCTCAAATAATTATATCACATTCATTCATTCAGACTTTGTTAAAAAGAAGTACTGTTTCCAGAGTATTATATATCATTTATTCATTCACATTCATTCATTCAAACTTTTTGAAGAAGAAGTTACGCTCACACAGTGTTATGTAACCATTTATTCATTCACATTCATTGTTCATTCATTCACTCAGACTTGGTTAAAAAAGAATTCTGCTCACAGAGTGTTATGCAACCACTTATTCATTCGCATTCATTTGTTCATTCATTCATTCATACTTGGTTAAAAAGTTCTGCTCACAGAGTGTTATGTATCATTTATTCACTCATTCATTCACTCAGACTTTCAAAAAAGGAATTCTGCTTTCAGAGAACATCTCTCATTCATTCATTCATTCAACAAACATTTATCAGGTGGCTATTGTGGGGAGAGGATTGCAGAATAAAAAGACCGAGTTCCTGCTTTCATGGTGCTCAGTTTAGTAAGGAAATGAGACACAAACACATAATTCTTATACTCAGTATTATAAAATGAGTGAATTAAGGAGGTACACCACAAAGTGTGAGAATTCAGTAGGAAGCTTTTTAGGAAGAGGGGAGATCAGTGATGTCTTTGTGGAAGGGGGAGGCATTTGAACTGTGTTTTAAAGGATGGATAAGCATTAAGTAGACAAAGAGAGAAGGGCATTCTATGCAGAGGAAAGCACCATGACACCAAGGCCTGGAGATGGACATCAGCCCTGGTTAGTTCTGGTGTGGACTAGTCTAGGGCGGCTAGAGCAGAGTCCTTGGAGACTTTCCACCAGAGAGAAAGGCTCTGAGTTACAAGCTGTATCTATTTTTCAAAAACCAAAGCTCTCCAGTCAATACATTCAGCATAGGGCAGCGTTATGGTATAATGGATAGTGTACCAGGATGACCTGGATTCAAATCCTGCCACTGCTATCTACTACCTGTGTGGCCCTGCTCAAGGTGCTTCAGCTGTCATGAACTTTCTAGGACTAAAGGTGACAAGAGATGAAGGAGGAAATGTCCACACTGGGAGCTGCTGATATCAGTGATGTCTCAGGTCTGGACCAAACACCCTGCCTGATGTGGTCAACAATCACCTAGGTTGTGTCTCAAAGATAGAACGTCAATGATTGTACTGGTAATGTTGGGGTGAAAAGTCAGCATGGGAAATCAAGAGCCCCGAATTCAGTCCGAAAAACCTGAGTTCAAATGCTGTTTCTGTCCCTTTCTAGCTAGTTCTGTGACTTTGGGCATGTCAAAAAACCCCAGTAGTTCTTTGAGACAATGTGATTACAAATTGCTGATAAGTTTCAATTGAGGAAATTTCTCCACTATATTGATGAAATCACAGGTTGTTCAGATCCCACTCATCCCACAAAACAAAGACACTTGTATAGCACTTTAAGGTTTATTATCATTTACAATCATGTAGCAATTAAGTAGTTTTCAACTATTCCTCATTATACATATTATCTCATGTGAACCTCACAAACAACTTGAGAAGAGCTGTAGGTAATTATTATCCCAATTTTACAGATGAGGAAACTGAGGTGCCCAAGTCAAGTGACTTGTCCAAGGTCACAGAGCTGGTAAATATCAGAGGTGGGATCTGAATTCAAGTCTTCCTGACTCCAAGTCTGGCCCTCTTTTGGTGGGAAGGGGGAAGAAGGCAATGGGGGGTCAGTAACTTGCCCAGGGTCACACAATTAGTGAGTGTCTGAGGCTGGATTTGAACTCAGGTCCTCCTGACTCCAGAGCTGGTATTCTATCCGCTGCGGCACCTAGCTGTCCCTGTTTGGTACTCTTTTAAGCAAAGCTTCCAAATCTTTTTTGTGTCAAGGACCCTTATGGCAATCTGGTGAATAAATTCCTTCCCAGAAACATTTTTTTAAAAAGTCATAATTCAAGGAAATATTAAATTTCAGTTGGAAGTCACTGAAAATAAAGAAGTAATATTTTTCCCATGCAAGTTCATGACCCCAAAAATCTACCCTCAGACTCCATGGGGGTCCGTGGAGCCCAGGATAAGAACCCATGGATGGCTCTTTCATAATATTATCAACTGATCCATTCTGACTTATCATGTTGTCTCTCTTATTCCTTACCAACACTTCAGCTGGGCCTGGCTATTTCCTTCACTGTCTCCACAAATGGAGTTTCTTCCTCACCTCTCTACCTTCTCTCCTTCAGTTGTTCCTATTTGGAATACCCAACCTTACCAGTTGTCCCCATTTGGAATTGTCCCAACTCTTCTGCTGTTCTTGAAATGCCACACTTCCTCCAAAGATTAGCTCATAACCCATTTTTTTATACAAGGCTTTCTCTGCCAAGTCCAGCAGAGGTTCAAGTCCCCATCCAAGGAATTCCTACAGTGCTGCCAGGTATTACCACATGGGCCAGGCTTGGATTATAGGATCATCTAGGTTCTTCCTGAATATGACTGGTCTCCCCAATGCAATGATGTATCCTACAATTCCTACCATAGTACTAGCCACAGCAAGGCATTCGATAAATAATTATTAGTTGGCCTTGTTATTGTAAGAGAGTGTCAAAATATTTGGCCTGGGAGGGGGCCTTAGAACAGAGAAGAAAGAATATCAGGGTTTGGGGGCTCCTAGAAGGACTGACAGAGCTGGTATTGGTGGCACATGGTTGGAACCCCAGACACCAGGGAGGCTGAGGCTGGTGGATTACTTGAACTTGGGAGTTCTGAACTTCAGTAGGACTAAAGTTGCTCATTTGCCTGCACTAGGTGTGACACTAATATAGGCCCCATTACCAGGGCTCCATAAGGCTGCCTAAGGAAGGATGAACCAGCCCAGGTCAGAAGTAGATCTAGACCGAATTTCTGAGCTGATCACAGTAGGTATAGCCCATGAGCGGATGCTGCACTTCATCCTGGATGAGACTGGGAGACCTAGTATCAAAAACCAAAGCAAAACAAACAGGCAAAAACCCAAGGACTGTCAAGACTGAGAGGGCCCTTAGAACATGGAATGTCAGAGCTGAGAGGGCGTCGGAGATGGGAAGGATATATAATGCAGGTATGTATATATAGTATATGTGTACGTATGTATACACACATGTGTATATAGAAACATATAAACATATATATGCATAATAGAGACAGATAGGTAATAGATGGGTGAGTGCATGCATGGATGAATGAATAGATAGGTGGATGGATGTTTAGGGGCATAGATGTTTAGACGGTTGGATGGATGGATGGATGGATGGATGGATGGATGGATGGATGGATGGATACTAAATATCGGATGTGGTCTGACACTTTTTTCTTTGTTTTGTTGTGATGTTGGGAATTTTTGTTTTGTTTTGTTTTTCATTGATGTAGGAAATCCCCAATGAAGAAATTCCCTCAACCAAAACATATAGAAACTAAGTATGTGTAATTATGTATATTCCTATATAAAGGATCAGACCTGTGATTTCATGGGTGTAGGGAGCTCTCAGTAAGCAAAGCACTCTGCATTGTCTCTCTGCTTACCTATCTCTGTTGTCTCTGTCTCTGTCTCTCTCTCTCTCCCAGCTTACCTCCTCTACAACTCAGTCTCAGAGAGCTGTCCAGGGTTCTGGAGGTTCAGTAGGTCTAGGGATGCCCTCCACCAGCGGCAGATGCATCCCATTTATAACTCTAGCATTAAAAACTGTCAGGCTCAAGGAGGTTAACTGACTCATTCAGGTTCACATGCCCTTTATGTTTCACTGGCAGCATCTGAACCCAGCCCCACACTCTATTCAGTATTCGAGTTTGTTTCTCTCCGATAAGCCTCTGCACACAGTAAGGGCTTCACAAGTCTTTACTGAATAACAATGCCTCCCACTTGGAGGTTCCAACCCACAGGTACAGATATCATACAACAGATGCCAACTGCAGGAGTTAAACCCACTTAAAGGGCACAGGACCTTGTTTACTGGAAGAGTTTAATAAATGTGAGTTGGCTTCAGCCACTTGCCAAACCCTCGGATTCTACCTCCTCAGTGGCTCACAGCTGTTTCCTTTGCTCCCCTCCCCTTGCCACCAACCTAGCTGTGACCCTCATTACTTTTTTCTTGAACCAATGCAAAAGCCTCTTCATTGATTTTCTTGCTACCTGCCTTTTCCTTTGCCAGGCCATCCAAACTGCCTCACTGGATTAATCTTCCTAAAGCACAGCTCTGGCCCAGCCCAAAGACAGTCAATGGCTCCCCACTGCCTACTGAATTATACTCACACTCTTCAGCCTGGCCCTTTTAGATCCTTTCCCACCTGGTCCCAAATTAGCTTTCTAGCCATATTCCTCAGTCAATCAAATCAATAGATCAATAAGCTACTATGTGTCAGGTCCTGAGCTAAGCACTAGAGATGCAAAGGCAAAATCAAACATTCCTTGTCCTCAAAGAGCTTAAATTCTAATGGGGGTGGGGGGAGGGGGAGACTACACAGACCCAGGTAAGTAGATAGAAAACACACACAGGATATACAAGGTAATTTGGAGGATTAGAAAAAAGGAGGGAGGGGAGGCGGACAGAAAAGGCCTCCAGGACAAGGTGGTACTTGAGCCACAATGGAGTAGAGTAAGCATTTATTAAGTGCCTACTGTGTGCCAGGTGCTGTGTTAAGTACTTTGCAAATATTATCACATTTAATCTCACTTAAGGAAAAAAGGGATTAAAAGAGGCCAAAGGGAAAAGATTTGAGGCAAACAGATTCTCTCTTTTTTTCTTTTTTTGTACTTCTAGTCCATCTTGCATAGTCTTGGACTGGATGGAGAAGCTTATTGTTATTTGTCTTTGGGTTTTTTGTTTTGTTTTGGTTTTTGGTGAGGCAATTAGGGTTAAGTGACTTGCCCAGGGTCACACAGCTAGTGAGTGTTACATGTCTGAGATCACATTTGAACTCAGGTGCTCCTGACTCCAGGCTGGTGCTCTATCCGCTGCACCACCTAGCTGCCCCCAAACAGATTCTCTTACAAGTACCTTAAACTCCCTCCCTCAAAATTAGCTCACTCACCACTCCCTGAATACATCTTGTCCTTTCTTGCCTCCGTGCCTTTATTCATAATAGTCCCTCCACTTGGTATGCCCTCCCTGAAGCCTCTGTCAAAATTACTCTTGATGAGGAAACTCTTACCAATGTACATTCACACATACGTAATTGAACAAAAAATATATGTGTGAATATGTATGTATATAAATAATGATAGTATAGAGCATTTATATAGTGCTTTAATTTTTACAAACATTAGCTCATTTGAGCCTCTCAACAACTCAGTAAGACAAGTGTTATTATTATTCTTCCTATTTTACAGATGGGGACACTGAAGCTGAGAGAGATTAAGTGATTTGCTGAGAGGCACATGTCTACTAAGTATCTAAGGTAAGATTTGAACTCAGGTCTTCCTGACTCCAGGCCCAGCATTCTATCTACTGTGCCATCCAGCTGCCCAGTACAGAGCAGATAGAAGATAACCTTAGAGGCAAAGGAACTGAGGGAGGGGGTGTAACTTGGGGGGAGGAGGAACAGGAACGAACTCCTTCAGAAGGCCAGATTTGAGATAGGACTTCATGAAGGGGCCCAGGGGGAATACCCAGGGCATCTCAGGCACAAAGAATCACGAACAACACAGGCAGAGAGAGAGGGAGGGAGGGATGAAGTATCAAGGGTGTGGATGGCTCATGGAGCGTGTGGAAGGATGACTAGAGAGGCAGGAATAGGCCAGGCTATGGCGAATGTTAGGCATCAAACAAAAGGACTTTATAGTTGATCCTGGAAGCAATAATGACTTGCTAGAGGTTCCTGAGTTGGGGGAACGGAGTTGGCCTGATGCCATGGCCAAGATTGGTCAGACCTACACTTTGGGAAAAACACCTTGGCAGCTGATTGGAGGATGGATTGTGCATGGAGTCTTAAGGCAGGAAAATCTACTGAGAATACTTAAACAGTCCAGATGTGAGGCAATGAAGGCCATGAGAACGGGGAGAGGGAGGACATACACAAGAAGGCTGAAATGACACCCCACTTTCCTCAGTACCTAATAATCACACTTGTGTGAAGCTGATGCTCTACATAGCAAAAAGGATGAAAAAAAACCCCATCCTTGGAGAGAGGAACAATCAGACAACTTTTAAGATCGCGGAGCATTAAGGCATTCCCAATTGGGTTTACTAATCAAATAGCCAAATCCTTCATAACCCACCAATCCCTACAGGGCAATTAAATCCTTCCCCTTTAAAATACTTGCCACACTGTCTGGGGACAGGAGAGAGAGGCATTTTTTATTTTTTATTTTTTTGCAAAATTCATTTGATAAATTAACCAGGGGAAAAAGAAAGGAGTGAATCAAGCTTTGTTCTTTTCATTTTTTTAATTACGGAATTCACAATGCCTGAATAATGTTTAATAAGAACGATGAAAATTCCTAACAGTATTACAACACGACTGAAAAGAATTAACCTGGTTACCGTGAAAAATTGCATATTTAATTAAGAACAGAGAGTTCAAAACTATCCAGAGATTTCAAAAGTGCTTTTGCCTAAGGGGCTAAATTACATGCTTGCAGGGTTGCTAACAGAGTTACTCGTACAATCATTACCCAAGCGTCCCCATTAAGTGACAATGGGCAGATGACATTAAATTCATTTCAAAAGCAACAGGGGCTGGAGCATTCACTTGGGTAGTTTAAGGAAAAGCAACAACCCTGCTGGTACAAATCAGACCCCTTGTTGATAAAGGCAATAATTAAAGAATAATGTTAATTAGCTGCTTTTATTTGAAGGGAAGTATGGTAGCTGGAGACCTTCCAGACGCTACTCCGATACCTAACTGTTCTGTATAATAATCTTCCTCATGGAAGATGAAAAGGCCCTTTTTCTGGAGCTGGAAGGGGCTTAGTGCCACTCAGGTACCTGCTGGCTCGATGAGGACCAAATCGTTCCCTGAGCTCCCACTCAGCAGAGACAAAAAATAAAGCAGCTTTTCTGGAAGCTGTTAGCACTTTCCCTCCCACCCTCTCAAAAAGAAGTTTGTCAGGGAATGTATGGAATGAATCACTGACCCACCTGAGGGACTGGACATGGGATGCAGGGATGTAACCACTTTGGTCCGATCTTGCCAAGGCTCAGCAAACCTTCAAGAGCCATGGAGCCCACTCTGCTGGGACCTGAGATTGATTCTATCTTTATCCCAGAGTGCTTGGCTGGCCAGCTCCTATACACCTGGCCCTCCCCAAGCATGGGGGTCTCTCACCTCTGCTCCCCACTTTCTTCCAAGTTGTTGTCAACATACCAGGGAAGAGCCAGGCACAATTTTAAAAGGTACAGAACCATACATTTTCCCTTTCCTGGCAAATTGATTAAAGACCTTCCCCAGGGTTTGGGTCGACTGATCTGATTGCAGGTGAGGAACAATTGTCCCGAAGGAGACTGGAGGGAAAGGCACGAAGACTCCTTCCACTATTCAGCTTCCCTCAAAGGGAAGAAGGATCAGACTTACTCACTAGCTGTTATTGTTCAGTTGAATCCTGAAGGGCAGAACCAGGAGGAGAAGGGTGGAAATCAGAGAAAGGATTTCCCAGCAATGGGAGCTGTCCAGAGTGGGTGCTAATGGATCCCCCTTATTGAAGGATTTCAGTCAGAAGCAGGTTGATCATGTCAGGTAGACCGTAGAAGGGGTGCCTGGTCAGGCTGGATTAACTGATGAGTTCTGAGATTCCGTGCGTGAGGTCAGCTCAATCAATGGGTTCTCTGTGGTTCACCTACAGGGTGAATGGCACTGTGCTGGGTGCCCAGGAAGGACACAAAGCTAACACCACCCTTGACTCCTGTCTAAGGGGCTTGGAAGTCGATTTAAGATGGCAGATTCAGAGTTAAAAGGAACATCAGAGGTTATATGGACCAACTGAGGCCCAGAGGGGTTAAGAGACAGGTAAGTAGCAAGGCTGGGATTTGAACCCCAAGTCCTCTGATTCCGTGTTTTTGTGGGATAAGTGCAGAGGATGGCGGGGAGGAAGTAAGAGTCTGGCTAAAGAGAAAAAATACAACATGGATTCTTCTTTTCCAGATGGATAAACTCAGATATAGAACACTTAAGAACTAGCCCAGGATCCCCATGGATAGTCAAGGGCCAAGCTGGGCCTAGGAACTCCAGATTCCCAGCCCAGTGATCTTTCCACTTGACCTTTTCCCCCTTCCTCCCACCAGCACAGAGCCCAATTAGGACATCGAGTCAACCCTATCATGTGGAACCACGTGGTCTGAGTCATTATCTTATAAAATGAGATCCTATTTGTCAAGTGTTTTGTGGACCTTAAAGCTGTCTATAAATACAAGCTAACACAGTCTGTGGTTGTCCTAACCCTCACTAGGATGGCTGCATTTGTCATCAATTTGGGGAGAGGTAGATCCCCATCAAAGACTGAAGATTTAGACTTAGAGGGACCTCAGAAGTCACCTAGTCCAACCCTTCATTTTACAGGAGGGGAAACTGAGGTGTAGGCGGGTGAAGTGATTTGGCCAGGTCACACTATTAAGTGTCAGTGACTGAATTTGAAACAAGGTCCTCTGACTCCGAATCCAGTTCTCTTTCTATCCCGTAACTATTAATTAGCAACTATTATTATTTCTTCTGCCCCACAACTAGGATAGCCTGCGCCTAAGCTGGAGACTGAAGCTGGAAGCTTTCCCTAGGATCGGGGGACAGGGAGTCCAGCTCCATCCTTTGGTGACGGTCACCTCAGTGGTGACTCTTGGTCTCCGATGCCACTGTCCCCTCCCCCTGCAGCCCCCCAGGTCCTGTGGGCTCTCAGCAGGCCTCTCCCATCACAAGCCACTCACATCTATGATTTTTTTTTAATTTAAGAGATGAATTTTACTAAGTAGGGCAGGCTCCTGCTCCACTCTCTGAGCACAGGGCCTCTGGGACCTTCCAAATGGAATTCCCCTGCTCAGAGAGGCCAAGGAGTTTGCCCTAGGAGAGGAAGCAAGAGCAAGAGAGGGGAACCGGGAAAAGATTCAGGAAAGACATTGCACACGTCCTGTCTCCTACCGGGGCCTTACCTTTGGGGGAACAGCCTAGTTTATTTTCATCTAGGGTATTGGAGGCTAGATCTTCAAAAATGGAAATCAGGGCCTGCTCTGCAGGGCTTACAAAGGATTCATGGCAGAAGAGAGCCAGGCCCAACATCTTCATTTTAGAGAGTGGAAATCTGGAGCCCAGAAAGGAGAAAGAATTCATCTGGGGTCACACAGAGAACAGCACAACCTGGCTGTGAATCCAGGCTCTGTGATGGCCAAGCCAGTGTTCTTACCACCACACCAAGGAGGGAATTCAAATCACCTTTCATGTAGTTATGGTCATATTCCAGACATCTATAATAGGAGACAGGACATGGGCAAGACTGCTCTTGCTGTTGTGACTGTGTTTAATACCGAACTGACTTAGAATCACAGGCCCAGAAGGATGCTGGAACATAGAATCTCAGAAATGGGAGGTACCTTGGAAAAGAGAATGTCAGAGCTGGAAGGAGCCTTAGAACAGGGAATTCCATCAGAGGTGGGAGGGACCTGGGAACAGGGAATGTCAGAGCTGGGAGGGGCCTTAGAACAGGGAACATCACAGCTGGGGGAGTGGGGCTTAGAACTGACAATGTCAGTGCTGGGAGGGCCTGAAAGTGCAGGGACTTTAGAATACAGAAGGTCAAGAATGGGGGGAATCTGAGAACACAGAATGTCAGAGCTGCTGGAAGGGAGGAGGGACTTTAGAATATAAACTGTATTGGTTAAGAAGGGCCTTAGAATATAGGGTGTCAGAGCTTTTAGGGGCTTTAGAACGTGGAATATGGCATTCAAACACAGGTCAGGAATGGAAAGGTCTTTAAAAATCATTTAGTCCAAGCTTCTCATTTTACAGAAGGGGAAACTGAGACTCAGAGAAAAGCTGGAATTTGCTCAAGAGCTGATGGTGGTGGAGAAAGGCCCTTAACTCCGGTCTTTTAGCTCAGGGCTCTCCCCTCCCTTCCATAGCACCGAGAGGACTGAATGAACCAGTCTCCTGGATCTCTTTCTGTTCTAAAATCCCCAGATTCAGAAAGCCCCCTTGGCTCTGTTGTTATCCGAAACACTCAGGAAGAAAGAGGGCCAACTGTCCCCCAGCCCTCTCCTGCCATGTGCTCGAGGGCAGGGCATTTGGACATCAATTCCCTTTCCTAGGACCCTGGGGGATGGAAATCCGAGGCAGGAGGAGAGCTCCCTGGCATTCCTGATGCTTGCCTCAGGCCCAGCCCAGCAGCGGGACCCCAGCTCCCCACTAGGTCCCATCGCCATGGGTTTTTGTGGGATGCACTCTGCTCCTCAAGAGGCCCCCCACCCCGTGCCTCAGAAGCCTCCGCCACCCGCCCACCACCTGCAAACCTCTGCTCCTGTTATAGCAGGCCCCACATTACCAGTGAGTCACTTAAACTGCATTGAGATCAATACTCTTGGGGCTGCTCTCAGCTTTGGGGAAATCATTAAATGTTACACCAAGCTAGTCAAAAAATAATTACACAGCAAGGAGACCTTAAAAGGCACTGGGGCTGCTTCACAGAAATACACACATGCTCAGAGATCTAAGTGGAACAAGCAGGGCTGGAAGGTGGACGCCAACACTGGAGCCCTGCTTCTGACACTGAGCTGCCGGGAAGTCACTTTACCTCCCAGGCCTCAGTTTCTTCACCTGTAAAATAAGAGGGTTGGACTGGATAGGCTCTGGACTTCCTTCCAGCCTGAGCTCATGATCTTATGATCCTCCCCAGCTGGGAATAGGAAAGTGGGTGCGTTTCTAGTTGAGCCTCTCTGGGGTTCAACTCTTTCACCAGTAAAATGAAGACGTAGATACTTTCCCTCATCATCCCTCATTTGGACCACTGCGATAGCCCCCTAATTGGTCTCCCTGAAGACACCCTCCCCAAGTGATGGGATGCTCATTTCCTCCTGAGGCAGCCCATTGCCCTTGTAAGACTTTCCTCTTGGCTAGGCAGTTGTTCCAGACATTAAGCCTAAATCCATTGTTCAGTCATTTTCAATCATATCCAACTCTTTGTGACCCCATTTGGGGTTTTGTTAACAAAGATACTGGAGTAGTTTGCCATTTCCTTCTCCAGCTCATTTGACAAGTGAGGAAACTGAGGCAAACAGGGTTAAATGACTTGCCCAGGGTCACACAGCTAGTAAGTATCTGAGGCTGGATTTGAAATCAGGTCCTCCTGACTCTAGACCCAGCCCTCTATTCACCGCACCACCTAAATCTGCTCCTTTTTCATTTCTACCTCTGATCCTTATTCAAGGCCCATGGCCACTGGCAGAAATTCAATCTATCCCACCCAAGAAGCATTTATTAAGTACCTACCAGGTACCAGGTGCATAGTAAGTACTTAATAAATATTCTATCTAAGGGGGTGGCTAGGTTGCACAGTGGATAGAGCACCGGCCCTGGATTCAGGAGGACCTGAGTTCAAATCCAGCCTCAGACACATAACACTTACTAGCTGTGTGACCCTGGTCAAGTCATTTAACCTCCATTGCCCAACCAAAAAAAAAAACTCAACACAAATAAATACTCCATTTGCCTGTCTATCTGTCTGTCTGTCTGTCTATGTCTATCTATCCCTCCATCTATCCACCCATTTGGGGAACTACTTATCTCTCTGTGGAGAGACAAGAAAAGTCCCTTCCCTGCTCACCACTGCTTCACAGAATCCATTTACTCTTCCAAGCTATAAAATAAACATCATCTTCTCCAGAAGTCTTTCTTGATCTCTGTCCATCCCACCCCCAAGTGCTTACCTTCCTTCCCTAACCTTCTTGTATTTATTTTTTATTTATTCTGTATAGGCTACATATGTATGTGTTGTCTTGCTGAAGAGAATTAAAGGTCCATGAATAAGCTCTAGACCCTCCTCAGAGTCCACCATACAGTGGGCATTTAATACACGCTTATTGCTTACTTGGTTGGTTGATCAAAGGAGCCTGCTACAGAATATATCTCTGAGCTGGCCTTGCCACTAAGGGACTCTAGCCACAGGCAAAGACTGCTCCTGCCCAACCTTGGCCATGACCACCAGTTACTTCCCTTCCCCAGCTATGACCTGCACCCATGATCTCATCCCCAAATACTTCTTACAATCTGGGCCATGGTCACCATGGGCCTAAGGCACCAGAACCCAGTATTAGGAAAATAATTCAGGAGATTAGACCCGAGGGAGGGTCTATAGCTCATTCGTGTTAGCAGTCTTTGGGTAAGTCTAGGTGATAGACAGGATAGAGTGCTGGGTCTGGACTGAGGAAGACCTGAATTCAAATCTAGCTTCAGATATGTGTAACCCTGGGCAAATCACTTCACCACTGTCTGCCTCAGTTTCCTCAATTGTAAAATTGGGATAATAATAGCATCCATCTCCAGGGTTGTTGTGAGGATCAAATGAGATAACCTTTGTAAAGTGCTTAGCATAATGCCTGGCACATAGTAGGTGCTCAATAAATGTTTATTCCCCTCCTTTCCCCCTTCCTTTTATCAGCAGTCTTTACCTGGAAAGCGACATCCATTGTGCATTCATATACACCCATGCATACACTTGAGGAAGGGGAGGTCTGGGTAACAATAGCTCCCCTGCTCTGTGGCTATAGCAAGGAAGCAACCAGGATTGACAAGTATAACATCCTATATAGGAAGCCTATCCTCATGTCCCAACCAATAGTGCCATCCCCCACATAAGGAATGGGGGGACAATAATGACATTAACAATAAGAAGTTTTATTGATGACTCCTGTTTTATTATATATTAATGTATCATATTATCACTCTTTATGTTGATATTAATTATTATTGGTAATAGTGGATAAAATAAAAATCATTTTAAAAATAAAGTCAGAGCTATAGCCCAAAGGTCAGAGAGCAGAGATAGAAAGGCAGCTAACGTGGCCTCACAGAAGAGAGACAGAAAAACTCTTGGCAGTAGACAGAAGGCTGGACTTCAGATCAAGAAGACCTGCATTCAAATCCTACCCACTGCTCCTTACTCCAGCCCACAGTCACAGGTAGCTATTCAATTTAGCCCCTGTAAGAAGCACTTCCAAGCTGTGTGATCTTAGACAAGTCATCTGTCCTTTCCTGGACCTCCATTTCCCACTCTGTGAAATAAAGAGATTGATGTAGATGGCCTTTGAAGTCCCAGCTCTAAATCTAAGATGCCAAAGATTTCTTAGGGGATGGTTTATTCTTCCAAATTCAGAGGTTGTGTCCCAGGAGATCCCTGAACTAAAGCTTAAGGATGGTGTAGACAGCCTAATTGAAAGCCAAATACGATATAATGGGGGGAGGGGGAGTTGTGAGAAGCATGCTGGACTTGCAGGCAGGAGAGACTCGGGCTCCTATCTTTGCTCCAATGCTTCTAAGCCGGGTGACCCCTAGACAAAGCATGAAATGTAAATGCAGAATGGAATCTCTTGAGGGCAGCCACCAGGGGTGGGCTGGAGGCAGCTCAAACCCAGTGAGCAAAGCTGACTGCTACATTTTCAGTGTTTTACAACTCGGAAACCTGCAAAAGCCACAAATCAGGGTTTCACTTACTGCTTTGTTGACTGTCTAGAATTAAGAAAGAAATGGAGAAAATGATAAAAACACAGATAAAACTTCAAAGTGTATTGTGTGTGCATTTACTTTTTAGAGAATTGGTTATTAAATATTTACCAACACACCACTGGCAGGGATTGTTTGGTTTTTGTCTTTATATCACTAGGCCTTAGTACAGTGCCTGGCACATGACACAATCCTAATAAAAGTGGGTCGAATTGAATGGAATGGATGCTCATGAACCTCAGTTTCCACATCTGTAAAATGGAGAGCAAACCACCTGCATATTGTTGCTGTTGCTATTTTTCCATCATGTCCAACTCTTCGTGACCCCATTTGAGATTTTCTTGGCAAAGATACTGGAGTGGTTCGCCATTTTCTTCTCCAGCTCATTTTACAAATGAGGAAACTGAAGCAAACAGGTAAATAGTAAGTTGTTGTTTTCCAGTCGTGTTCAACTCTTCATGACCCCATTTGAGATTTTCTTGGCAAAGATACTGGAGTGGTTTGTCATTTCCTTCTCTAGCTCATTTTACAGATGAGGAAACTGAGGCAAATAGGGTGACTTATCCAGGGTCACACAGCTAGTAAGTGTCTGCATGTAGGAGGCACTTAATAAATACTTACTGACCGGCTCCATCCCTTCCCAGGTATTGCTGTAAAGGGATCACTCTATAAAATTTGAAGGAAGATACAAGTGGGAACTGTGGTTATGAATATAAAGGAGCCTTAACAGCATGATGAGGTGGCTGGAATGTACCAAGAACAGGGCTAGAGTTTGGGGCTTAAAAAGAAAAAAAATGTTTTTTTTTTAATAAAGTCCACAAGTCTATACCCTTCTTTCTTTATCAACATCACGATTTATTGAGTAGAGAGGCCATATTGACTGAATAAATCTTGATAATGACCCCAGCACCAGTCGATACCTGCTTATTATATCTCCGAGCTGGAGAATTCCATCTTTCGGGATATGAGGTGGGTGACACAGCAGCCTCCTGGTGGTGGAGGGCTGTGCCAGGCCTTCTACACACAGAGGGGGATAGATGGGCACCCTGACATTCATCTTCCAAGTCGAGAGAGGGAATTATTTTTGTGTTATTAATAAAAAGGCACTGGATTCCCATGTCTTTCAGGCCTTTGGGCACAAATTAATTTCCATGTGAATCTACTGTATGTTGGTGTTTCAAATAAGACCTTGGAAAAAAATAATAAAATTACTCATGGTTCTGGCAGCCTTGTGGCAGGGTCAGGGCTCTCAAGAGCCCCTTCAAATGCAAGAGGAGGGTAGAGAGTCAGCCCTACAATGCCTGACCACCCAACTCCCACCAAGATTAGGAAACTACTGCCTGGCTTCCATTGCTTATTATGAGGCCCTTCAAATCAAGAGGATTGTGATCTCAAAGCACTTTAGAGACTAGGTGTCTTCAATCCCCTATCACCATTCCTTAAGTCATGGGGTCATAAATAGATTTAGGGCTGGAAGGAATTCACAAGCCAAGTCCAATCCCAGCATTTCAGATGAAGAAATGGTGGTCTGGGGAGAAGAAGGCAATTCAACTAACACTTATGAAACACTTTTTATGTAAGCCCCCTGAGGGCAGGGAGGGGCTGTTTAATTTTTTGCCATGCAGGGCGTTCTATAAGTATTTGACTGACTTGCTGATTGACTGGTAGGTGGTTCTGGTTATACAAAATACAATGCCTGCCCTCAGGAAGCTTACATTCTGTTCCATAACCAGAGGGATACATGTGTGCAATGAAGTAAATAGTACCTATACACAAAGTAACTTCAAGAAGAAACTGCTGATGACTGGGAAGGACCATAGCTTTAGAGTTAGAAAGGAAGGCAGCACCACCATGTTCAATCCCCTCATTTTACAGATGAGGAAAAGGGCCCAGAGAAAGGAAGTGGTTTCATAATATCACTGAACTACAGTTTCAAAGCTGAAAAAGCCCTTAGGGCCAACCTCATTTGACAGATGAGAAACAATGCAGCAAAGAGAGGTCAGCCCAACTCCCTGTTCACACAATTAATAAGTATCTAAGGTAACATTTTAATACAGCTAGGGAGAATGGTGGATGGAGAGTTGGGCTTAGAGACAGGAAGATCTGAGTTCAAATCCAGCCTCAGAGCCTTACTAGCTGTGTGACCCTGAGCAAGTCATTTAGCCTCACTTTTTTCATCTTTAAAATAGGGATAATAATAGCACCTACCTCCCAGGATTGTTGGGAGGACTGAATGATATAATAATTATAAAGTGCTTAGCACAGTGCCTGGCACATAGTAAGCTCTGTGCCAGCTGGTATTATTCTTGTGGGGATCAAATAAGAAAATACTTATGAAGCTCTTTGCAAACCTTAAAGTGCTGTATAAATACAAGCTGTTGTTTATTATTATTATTTCTGACTGTAAGTCCAGAGTCTTACTGACTGTACCACACAATGAAGAGCTTTTTCTCATCTCTAGTCCTGCCCCTTGGGCCAGAAAGTGGCACCTGATCCTAGAACCAGATGTGGAAAAGACCTTAGCATTTACTTGGTCCAATACCCTTATTTTACAGGTGGGGAAACTGAAGCCCAGCAAAGGGAAGTGATTTATCCAAGGTCACACAGGTGGTAAGTGGTGGAGCTGGGATTTCAGGGGACAACAATGGAACCCTAAGATGGCACGAACTCATGGAAGGTCTTGAATCCCATGGCCTGTCCATTTCCAATGAAACACCTCGTTCCCTGCCTCCCCATATAGCTCAAGAATCACAATATCTTTAACAAGAATAGCAGACATTTACAAAGCACTTGAAGGTTCACAACAACTCTGTGAGGCACTATTATCCCCATCTTACTGATGGGGAAATTGAGGTTCAGAGAGCAATTAGACATCCCAAACAATCAGCTCGGTCTTGGGCAGTGGTTTAAATCTAGGTTTAAAGTGAGAATTTTGATTGGAGAGAAGGTTCAAGTTTTTTCCTCTTTCCTGTGCAAGAGATGAGTTTTCACCTCTTCAAAAGATAATAATAGTAATATCCTGGGAGTGGGTTACATCTTAACACCTTTAAGTCTACCTGTCCTTGCCATTCTCACAATTTGTTGACTGAGAAGCCATTTCTGGCCCACTCTGTCCCCACCCCTGCTTCAGGAAGAAGAGGCCAGCTATCTGACCAAATTCCTCACTTTTTAACCACCTATGCTAGTATGGTATGGACATTTCGTCCTTTCAAGCTGGGGAAGTTGGAGGTGTAGGGGAGAGCACATTGGACTTGGATTTGGAGATAAGACTCTCCTAGTCTAGTGGAAAGAGCTCTGATTTGGAAGTCAGCGGAATTGGTTCAAATTATACCACTGATGTTTTTTACTCATATGAGTTTGAACAAGTCACTATGGGCTTTGGTTTCCTCCAGTGTGATATGAAGAGGTTGGAATAGATCGCCTCTGAAGTCTCCTCCAGTCCCCACATTATGACCTGATCCAAGCCTCAGTTTCCCCATGCAAAGACTGAGAGGGTTAGACTCAATGATCTATGTCCCCATGTCTTTAACGCTTTTGATCTTACTGATAGAGAGCCCTCATTCTCCACTACAATTCTCAGGAATGCCAAGGCTACTTAGAAGACAACTCCCAATGTATTTAGAGATAAATTTGGGGAGAATAAGTTAGAGCACCCCCTGGCCAAGTTAGACATCTTGATATAACATTGACATATGGAAAGGGCATCATCAGACCCCAGAGGATTATCTGGTTAAAGAGACCAGGACCTGGCAGAGGGTCAAGGGGAGCACACTGTTTATTAAGCCTCATTAACAACTAATCATTGTCTCACAGAGCTAATTAATATTCCACCCACATAGAATGTAGAAGCCCCAGGGAGAGGGAGTCCTTGGAGGTCCCCCAAAGTGATCTTCGGGTCCCAAGGCATTTGTGGCTGGATCCCTTCCCAATACCCTGGCACCTCTCTTCTTTGCATTGAATCAGTGGGCACCAAACCATGGGAGATGAACCTGTGAGGGATCACAAAGCAAAGGGTGCCCATCTAGTCTCGATCAACGGATACTAAGAGAACAGCTGTCATGTGGTAGAAGCCTGGGAATCTCTTCTGATGTGAAAAAGGGGTCCTCATATATAGGAACCTACCTGGGTCATGGAATTGTTGAGTGTAGAATAAGATCATGCAGCCAAACATTGGCTGATGACATTCCTGGGAAGGAGGCTATGGAGTAAGGAGCAAGATAGCTCTTTGGATAAAAAGAGGCATGTAAAACAAGACCCCTGCTTTCATGGAGATTACTGTCCAGCTTTTCAAAGTCAGAAAGTTTCACACAGGCCTCACCACATGGGAGTTGTCTAGGTTGGGCTCAGAGGGTCACATATTTAGAGGTGAAGGGACCTGAGGGGTCAGCTCATCCAAGTGCTTTATTTTGCAGGGGAAAATGGAGGCCCAGAGAGGCTGTGACTTTCCCAAGGTCACACAACCAGCCCATAGCCAAACCAGAGAGGCAACAAATGTCCATGTATAACAATGGTGCATAGAAGGCTGTGGTCAGTGACAGAGGCAAAGGGCTTGAGTTTGGAGTGGGAGAAATCATGAGTCTCCTTCCCTCTCCTCTCCAGACTTTGGGGAACCTCTTTTCTTTTGCCCTTTCTTTGTATCTTACAAAAGACTCAGATAAGCTGGAGAGCATGAAGGATGGAAAAGAGCCTTGAGGTCATATCAAATGAGGACAGGTTGAAGGGTCAAGGAAGGTTCAGGTGGGAAAAGACAAGATTCAGGGGAACATGGAAGCTATCTTCAAACATCAGAAGGGGTTAGCCCACAGAAGACAGTTGAAACGTAGCATCACAGATCTGGAACTGGGAAGGGCTTCAGAAACTACCAAGACCAACATCTTAATTTTGTAGAAAAGGAAATTAAGGGGATGCTTGTACAGGTACAGGTTGTTTTAGATTATGAGATCCCGGATTTCTGAGTGCAAGGGATCTCAGAGGTCACCTAGAGACTACTATGTGGCAGTGGACCTGGAGTCAGGAAGACCTGAGTTCAAATCCAGCCTCAGACACGTAGTAGCTGTATGACCCTACACAAGTCATTTGACCAAAGCCTACCTCAGTTTCCTCATCTGTAAAATGGGAATCATAATGGCACCCACCTCAAAGAGTTGTTGTGAGAATCAAATGATATATTTGCAAAGCACTTAACATAGTACCCACCACATACTAGGCACTTAGTAAAGGCTTACTCCATTTCAGTATTCAGGAAGATAATACATATGAAGGTGTAGCACAGATAGAATTCCATTATGAATATCCTCTAGGGTGACCCAAAGCAGGAGCTAGGGGGAATCACATGAGATTACCAGCAGGTCAGGGATCTTACCTGCACCAGCAGAGAGAGCCCTTTCCCCCATCCTAACACACTCACAGGATCAAGGATTCACCAAAGTTTCTAAATAGAGGCAGGACCACATGTAGAAAAAGCCCTGGGGGTAAGAGACTCACAACCCAAAGACCTGGGTTTTAATCTGACCCCGCCTGTTATCGAACTATGTAAGAAAATCCCTCAGGAAACTGCAGTCTCCTCCTGCATAAAGATCAGGAGCCAGAACAGGGGATCTGGAAAACTCCTCTTAGCTTTGACATTCCCTAGTCTAAGGCCCCTCCCAGCCCTGACATTCCCTATTCCAAGGCCCCTCCCAGCCCTGACATTCCCTAGTCTAAGGCCCCTCCCAGCCCTGACATTCCCTGTTCCAAGGCCCCTCCCAGCCCTGACATTCCCTGTTCCAAGGCCCCTCCCAGCCCTGACATTCCCTGTTCCAAGGCCCCTCCCAGCCCTGACATTCCCTGTTCCAAGGCCCCTCCCAGCTCTGACATTCCCTGTTCTAAGGCCCCTCCCAGCCCTGACATTCCCTGTTCTAAGGCCCCTCCCAGCTCTGACATTCCCTGTTCTAAGGCCCCTCCCAGCTCTGACATTCCCTATTCTAAGGCCTCTCCAAGCACTTAAATTCTCTGAGAGCCACAAACCTGCCCTCATTTTTGAAAGACAGTGCCAGTGGTATCTGGGTAACACTGTCCATCTCATCAATGCCCTTCCTATAACACAGCACCCAGAACCAGCCAGAATACACACATCTGATGAGCTCTGACCAGGGCAGACAACAGTATTATTAGAGATGAGAGGCTAGTATGTTCACAGCCTGGGGAAGAGATGAAAAAAGGCACAAGACAGGAAAGGTGAAGACAAGAACGGGAGACAAAGATTAGTAGTTCGGCTGCAGAAGAACAAAATTTAAGACTAAATAGAAAAAAGACTAAAGAGTCCTGAGTACCATGGTCAGCACCTTACGCCTTATTCAACTAACATGTCACCCTGGGTGCCTCCTTTTTTCTCCCCTCCTCCCATATCCAATCTATCGCTAGATCTCATTAATTCTACCTTCATAACCCCTCGAATATGCCCCCTTCTCTCATCTGATGCTGCCACCCCTCTGGTGCAGACCTCGTCACCTCACATCTGGACTCTTGCAATAGTCAGTGGTGGGTTTCCCTGCCTCGAATCTCCCCACACTCCCATCCATTCTCCATTCATTGTCAAAGTTTTCTCCCTATAGGTACAAGTCTGATTGTGTGATCCTCCACCCCTCCCCATTCACTAAACTGCAGTGGCTCCCTATTACCGGCAGATCCAAATATTAAACTCTCTGTTTGGCTTTTAAAATTCTGGACAACCTGCCCCCTCCTATCTTTCTATTCTTCTACTTTACAACTCTCCCCAGCCCCATATAATCTGTAATCCAGTCTGTTCCCCCCACAAAACACTCCATTTCCCATCTCCAGGAATTTTCCCTGGCTGTGTCCCCCGTGCTTGGAAATCTCTCCTTCCTCATCAACTTTTCCTGGCTTCCTTTGAGTTCCACCTAAAATTCTACCTTCTGTAGAAGCCTCTCTGGACCCTAACCCCTTCATGCTAATTAATGCCTTCCCTCCATTGATTATCTCCAATGTATCCTGACTTTATCTTGTTTGTCCATAATTGTTTCCCTCATTTCATGTTGTCTTCCCCACTAGACTGGGAGCTCCTTGAAGGCAGGGACTATCCCCAGCACTTAGCATGGTGCCTGGTTCACAGTAGGTGCTTAATAAATGCTTATTTCCTGACAGCCTTGGCTGGAAGGCCTCTAACCCAGGATCTGGTACTTAGTAACTGCCTAATAAATATTTAGGCAATTGAATTGAATCTCTGGTCCAAAATGTATTTCTAATAGTGATGGAAGAAATGTAAATAGGGCCTGGAAGGCGTCTCTGTCATTATCCCCAGTGGAAGTTGAACGAATCTGACAGGATGTAGGGGGGAGGGGCACAGGGGTTCCTTCCTGTTTGTCTTGAGGTGACATTTTCCAGAGTAGTTTCCTGCCAGTGGAGAAGGCCAGCGTTTGGTGACAGGAGGCCACCGAAAACATCTCTAATGGACCCCATATGCATGCGATTAATTAATGGATTTATTAATTAGGGAAGGAGTCACTCTTAGGGCTAGAATTGGGGTCACCAGTTTCCAAAGTAAGAGTCCCTCAGCTAAAGATAAATTCTAATTTTCAACAGCCCTTCCAGCTTCCTCAGCCAGAATGGATTCAATTATCCAACCATGTTTTAGTATCACTAAAAGACTTGGTACCAAGAAACGAAGAAGAGAAATTGGGAAGCCAGGAGAGGCTCCCCAGGCTGACCCCGTGGTGGGGTGTCTCAAGATCTTTTTCCAGAAGAACAGCATCAGCTGGTAGAGCTGGGCTTGGAGTCAAGAAGACCTGGGATCAGGTCATGACTCTGCTGTTTACTACTTGTGACTCTGTGCCTCAGTTTCTTCATCTGTAAAATGAAGATAACAATACTTGCCCTGCCTACCTCACAGAGTTGTTTTAAGGCAGAATATCAGGGTGAAGAGGGGACCTCAGAGGCTGTCTAGTTAAATACTATAGCTAAACAAGAATTTCTATTATTCTAATCTCTGCCTGGAGACCTGGAGCGACAGGGGACTCACTACCTCCTAAAGCAATCTGTCCTATTTTTGGACAGCTCCAGTTGTTCCTGACCTCAAACCTAAATCTGCCTCTTTGAAACTTCCATCCGTGGCTCCAAGTTCAACCCTGTGGGGCCAACCTGAACAAAGCTCATCCTCCTTACATATGACAGCTCTTCAAAAAAGTAGAGAATTAACACGCCCTTCCCTTAATATTCCCTTCTCTAGGCTATACCTTCTCAGTTTCTTCAGCTGATTGTCCTGTGGCATGATCTGGGTGTCCTTTCCCATCCTGCACGGCATGGTCTCCAGATTATCAATGCCACTCTTAAAATAGTTGTGAAGAACTGAACACAATCCCTCAGAAGAGACTTGACCAAGGCAAAGTGCAACAGAATCACTGCCTTCCTGGATCTGGACTAGGCCTCTCTTCATATGGCCTCCCATGACATTGGAGTTCTTGGCTGCCATCTTGCATGGCTGACTCATGCAGTCCCCGAAGACTTCAGATCTTTTTCAGATGAAATGATGCCTGGCAAGCATGTTATGAACTCTTCTCTGACTCACTAACAAAATCCAACTCATCCTCAAGGTCCAAGTCAAGTCTTACTTTTTTCTTTGTCAAGCCTTCCTTGACCATCCCTCCATACAAATATTGGTCCCTCCTCTGACCTACTCCAGGACGTTGGGTGGGCCCTTTTTTTAACTACCTTGTATTATCTTTGCCTATTACCTACAAGGGCAAAATCACAGATCCGTAACATACTGACAACAGCTACTTGTAAACTGGTATAGTCTCCATCCAAGAAATATACAGCAGCAGCTAGATGGCACAGTGGATAGAGCACCGGCCCTGAAGTCAGGAGGACCTGAGTTCAAATCCAGCCTCAAACCAAACACTTGACACTTACTAGCTGTGTGACCCTGGGCAAGTCACTTAACCCCAACTGCCTAAAAAGAAAAACAAAAAGAAAGACATATTCAGAAAGGGAGATGAGCCAGACATACAGTAAGAGGCAAAGACAATTGCTAGCCAGGCTGATTGCTGCACAGGTGTACCCATGAAATGTGGTGAAATGACCCAGAAGGTGGCCTTCAGAACCCTGAGCAGATCCTCCAGCAACAGTTTATGAGAGGATAGGAAGAAGAATAGAGTGGGCTGGGGGGGCACGGGTAGCCTAGTGTCTGCATCGTTGGAGGCACTGACCAAAGGATCTTAGGTTCAGAGCTAACAAGGACTTTAAAAATCATGTAATCCAACCTTCTCTTTTAAAAAAAAATTATAATTTACAGGATTGTATTCTCTCCTTCTCATCATCTCCCCCTCTCCCCACCATTGAGAAATCAAGAAAAACCAAATCTGTTACAAACATGTTACTTAAGTAAAACAAATTTCCACATTAGCCATATCCAAATGTGCGTGTGTGAATCCACGCTGAGTCCATCTCATCTATCTGGAAGTGGGTTGTTTCATCATGAGAACTCTGGAATTGTGCCAATCCCCTTACTATTGACAGAGGAAGAAACTGAAGCCCTGTGCTATGAGGCTTGCTCATGGTCATTTGGTTAGTAAGGGTCTGAGGCAGGATTTGAAATATGGTCTGCCTGACTCCAAGACCAGCACTTGATCTACTGTGCTACAGATCAGTCAGTCAATAAACATTTATTAAGAACTTACTGTATTCCAGGAACTGTGCAGATCCATAAAAGTATCGAAACATTATTTTTGTCTGTGTCTTATCATCTCCTCATTAGGAAAATGGGGAAATTTTTCAAATGCAGCTACCAGTCAGATTCTCCTTCAGCCCATCCCATACACTTTGGTTGTATTGGTGGTCATGTACTTGGGGACAGTACTAGCATCCTTTGGGATCATTCATTCCTTCTCTCAATAAATATTTATTGGGCCCTTGAGTTTGAGATTCAAAGCAAGAGACAGTAAAGATACCAAGCAGGGAAAGGGCAATCAGAGTCACTGCCTTCAAGGAGCTTATGGCCAAATGTTTTAATAACTCTGTCACATGGAGAACTTGTCCTAAGAAGGGTCACCAATCCCATGCTCCTAGGACTGAGGGAGGGGAAAGAGAAGAAATCACAGATGGTTTCTGAGGAAGAGCTAGCATCCGATGTGGGTCTTGAACAACGGCTAGGATAATTTAAGATGTCTTACTCTAATGCAAAATCAGAATGGAGGACTAAAACTGCTGAACAATGAGGATTCAGATTTAGGGGGTTTTGTTTGCTTGTCTTGTGTTTTAATGGAAATGTCATAGAGATAACCTTGCAAAGCATCCAGTCTTAAGGAGTGAACTATGTAATGAGTGATTTTGGCCTAGAAAAACAAATGGTGAAATGCACTTCCCACTCCTTGGCCGAGAGATGGAAGGCTATGGATATGGCCTGCTGCATATGGGATCTGATTTGGTCATTTCTTGGTTTCTTTGATTTTGCTTAAGTCTCTTTAATGATACAATACCTCCTCGCCAGGGGGGAGAGGTCCAGACAAAGTGCTCTCAGAAATTTTGAGATGACAGAGAATGTTTTCTGCTAAGGGAAATCAGGGAAGGCTTCATGGAGGTGGTACCTAAGCTTACTCCTTTTTTTTTTTCTTTTTCACATTAGTCATGTTGTAAGGAAGAATTGGAAGCAATAGGAGGAACCACAAGAAAGAGGAAACAAAACAAAACAGAAGAAAGAAAGAGCAAATAATATGTTTTGATCTGCATTCAAACTCCACAGTTCTTTCTCTGGATGTGGATAGCATTTTCCATCATGAGACTTTTGGAGATGTCTAAGTTTACTCTTGACTGAAGAAAAGGAATTCAACAGGCGTAAATAAGGAAGGAGTGCTTGGGAGGCATCTGTAAGCCCCTACCCCACTTGAAGATAGTAGCAAAGAAAGAATTGTCTGCCTAGGGAAAACTGAATCTCTTCCTTCACAAAAGCACACATCTGACCATATCATTTTCCCACTCACAAAGCTTCAATGGGTTCCTACTGTCTGTGGAATAACAGACAAAGTCCTGTTAAAGATTCTGTAGTAGGAGATAGAGGGAATAAGCATTCATATAGTACTATGTGCCAGGCACTGTGGTAAGTGCTTTACAAATATCTTGTTTGATTCACACATCAACCAGAGGTAAGTGCTATTATTATCCCCATTTCACAGTTGAGGAAACTGAGGCAGGCAGGGTGACATGACTTGCCCAGAGTCACACAGCTAGTATCTGAGGCCATATTGAAACTCAAGTTTTCCTAACTCCAGGCCTGGTGTTCTGTGCACTATGGTACCACCTAGCTCCTCTAGCTCACACTCTCTACATTCTCACCAAACTGTCCTCTCTGCTCCCCATCGATGGATAGTCTCCCCTGCTTCCAAGTCTTTATTCACATAGTCTTCTGTGCTTGGCATTCTCTCCTGTCTCACTTCTGTGAATTCTTCAAATGCCACAAGAACCCTTTCCTGACTTTGGGGCACTGGTATCCCCCACCCTCAACCCTGAAACTACTTTTTAAAATTGACTTCTCTGCACACATACAGTTTTTATTCATTTCTTTTTTATTCACTTCTTTGTACACATGTAGCTTTCCATAGTCGAATGTAAACTCCCTAGGGGCAGTAAAGGTTCCAGTTTTTTTTTTCTTTGTACTCAACACCCCCCTCCCCACCTTCTCAACCCCCAGCAATTCGTGGCACATCAAAGATGCCTAATAAATGGTCATTGAATTTAATCCAATGGAGCCTGGAGGTCAAAATGTCTCTCATTTTACCCTGCAGGGCCAGAGAGAAAATGTGAAGACAAATTAGAATAACAGGACAGGATAGCGATGGAGATTGGATCTGGGGTTTTATTGATGTAGAGGATTTTCTGCTGAGGAAATTCCCAAGTAGAGAAGGAAACTGGATCCAGAAAACAAGCCAAAACTCGAGCTTCAGTATTCTATAACCCCAGAAGTAACCATAACATTCTTTTCTTCTGAAGAAAACCAACTTAGGGTCACATCATCCACTGGGTGCAGTCCTCAACCCATTTTGCAGATGAACAAACTGAGGCTTGGAGAGGAAATATCCCTTCACCCAGGTGCCATAAGCAATCATCAGAAAACTGGTCTTGTATTCTACATGTTTAAGAAGCTTTAAAAACAATAGCAGGTTAACATTTGAACCCAGATCCTCTGACCGAAGATACAGCGCTCTTTCCAGCCTCTATGCTATTGTCTCATCACCACCCCCTGATCCCACCAGGATGATGGTTCCCATTGGCCTAATGGGGAAATCGAACCCCTGAGTGGGATCACGCTGGGAGTTCAAGGTTGACCCAGTGACGGATCCAAAAGGCACAGCTGCCGCCTTCAAACATCACCTATATCAGAACCAGCCATCTGGTAACACTCTCAAGTTACATCCACCCCGAGCCCCAGTATCTGATTTTTCACAGACATCCTGGCCCGTCAGCTCTTGAAGCTGTTATGGTCAAGAAGATCGATGAGAGGGTGGATGAGGGTCATCCCAGTGCCTGAGGTGAAGGGAAAAAGGAGGTCAGGGAAGAAGCTTCCGCAGCCACAGACCATGATGGGTCCTGGGGCACTGTTCCGGCCCCCAAAGGCTCAGCCTATCTGTGCTTTGAGGAGCACTGACTGACCTGACTGACCATAACAGCTCATCGGCCACTTTTGTGGTCTTCCATGTCAACGGCACCCACACTCCATCCCACCTCCGAAAGTCAATAGACCATAATGGCTCCCAAGGCGCCATTACCCAACAGCCTGGGTCTGAGAGACACAGACTTTGTTTGCAAAGTCTTAAGTACCGCTCCACTCCAAGCATCTCCTGTGGGTAGCCAGTTCAGGTCCAGAGATTCCTTCAGATTGATTTTTTCCTTTAAATGACTAATGCTAATATCAAAATCTTTCCTTCATTTGGGGCTTATCTAACGCATTGGGAGAGGTCTGGGGGCAAGACAGAGAGAAAAGAGAAGCCCTGGAAAGGCCAACCAATAACCTCTTTTATGTTTTCTGTATAACCACAAGCTTAAGGTCATACATAATTAACCACTTTTTTAAATTAAAAAAAAATTTAAGCAACTTGAGAGGAACTAAGAAACTTCGAGACATCTACAGTATTAAACTCGTGTCTGTATGCAGTGTTCACTGTATTGCCGAGCATTTTATTATACATAACCACAGAGACTGGAGGCAGGACATTATGTAGACTACATTTGGAATAGGAAGACCTGGGTTCAAATCCTGGCCCCTCCAGTTACTACTCAAATTTATGAGAGGGTGCTTGACACAGCAGACAGAGAGCCAGCCTTGCAGCTGAGAGGACTTGGATTTAAGTCCCAGCTCTGAAACACAGTGTCTGTGTCCCCCGGGGCTATTCACATAACTTATCAGTGCTTAAGGCAACTCACTAAGACATAAGCTCTTAGCTTTGAGTCCCTGAGTTTTTCTTAATATTTTGATAACTGCACTTCAACATATCAGTTTTCTTTGTATTTTATGTATTTAACAATATTATTTGAAAAGGAGTCTGTCTATAGGCTTTGTCAAACTATGAGAGGGGTCCAGGACACAAAAGTGAATAATCCCAACTCAAAAACCAAGTTGTGCAGAAGACCCTGACCTGCATTGGTGGAGGGAATTTCCACACCTGGGAGTTCCCTATGTCAATAGAATCCCAAGTCCAACCTCCATTGACTTCATGGGATCATAGTTACAGAGTGAGAAGGGACCTCAGAGGCCCAACCCATTTTCACACATGGAAAAACTGAGACCCAGAGAAATAAAATTGTTCGCTCAAAGTCACACAAGGAACAAGCACAAGATGCAGACCCTGGTCCTAATGACTTCAAATCCAGTGTGCTTTCCACTGAACCACCTATGAACTTGGATAAGAAACGCATACTAATCGTTACTGCTTATATAGTGTTTTAAGTTTTGCAAAGCACTTTATAAATACTATTTTACCCTCAACACAACCCTATGAAGTAGGTGCTATGATTATCCCCATTTGACAGATGAAGAAACTGAGGCACGGAGAAGTTAAGTAACTTGTTTAGGGTCATATGGTGTCTGAGGCTGGATTTGAACTCTGGTCTTTCGGACTTCAACTCACTTACTTCATAGCCTAGTTTTCTCTTCACCTACTGGGCCACAGTTTCCTCAGGTCAGACAAGGTCAAGGGTTCTTATCTGGGGTCTGGGAACTTGTTTTTTAAAATATAGATTTTGATATTTATATTTCAAGAGAATAGGTTTTCTCTTATAATTCTATGTCCTTATATTGTGCAGTTAAACACTTTCTTCTAAGGAGTCCATAGGCTTCACGAGACTTGCAAAGGGGGCCATGACACACAATAAAACTAAAAATTCCTGAACTTAGGTCATTTTCCAGCTCTCAGTACATGAATCTGTACCTTAGGACAGGCAGCAAAGGCCTCTGTTGGCTAAGTGGATAGAGCATTGAATCTAGAGTCAGGAAGACTTGAGTTCAAATCTGGACCTAGATACTTACTAGCTATGTGACCCTAGGCAAGTCACTTGTCTCTCTGTGCCTCAGTTTCCTTATCTATAAAATGAGGATAATAATAGCATCTACCCCCCAGGATTATTGTGAGATGAAAAGAGATCATATCTGTAAAGCGTTTTTCAAATCTTAAAGTGTTATAAAAATGCCAATCTGTAAAAATCTCCATTTTACAGATGAGGAAACTGAGGCAGGGGGCACTTATGTAATTTCCCCAGATCATATAGCTATGATTATTATCCTATGACACATAGGGAGAACAAGTCACTTTCCACCTCTCTGAAATACAGCCACTTTTCAGATGGGACATGGGTGTCAGACACAAACAAGTAAAGAAACTGGTTTTTACCATTATTTGGGAAGGGTCAAAGTCATTTCTTTTCTGATAGAGGGCAGAATAACCGGTCTATACTCTTTTGTCTAAGGACACATGCTCATGTCAGGAATTGTCCTGTGTGGTGACCTCCCTCTGTGAGAGCAGATCACGGACCATCTAAAACTTAGTAGATAAGTTCTAGGTCACTGCTCAAAGCATATACCAAACACAGCTTGTAAACATCAGGGATGGGATTTGAACCTAGGTTTCCTTGACTCCAAACCTAGTGCTTTTATCAACTGCTACACATGCTGACTTTTCTTGCCTTGATATAGGGAACTCCCACCAGAAACTCCCTTTGTCAATGCCTGGCAACTTCAGAACCATGGCCAGTTGCCTGGGATCATGAGAAGGCAAGCAACCCAGTCACCCAGCCAGTATGGGTCAGAGGCCATCTCCCACAGGTAGTGTGTATCAAAGAGGGGCAAATGATCCCCAGGCTTCTTCCTTTCCCAAGCCAGCTCTTTCTCCACTGCATTGGACTACTGCTTTCTACACACTCCAGTGGATTGAGAGCTAGAAGGGTTCCTTGATGTCATCCAGTTCAACCATCTCATTTGACAGAGAAGAAAATTGAAGCCCATTGTGGTTAAGTGACTTGCCCAAAGTCTCATGACAAGACAATGGTCAGACCCGGAATCTGAACTCAAAAAGACTGTCCAGGGATCACTGAAGCTGCCCTTGTCCAGAGTGTCTGGCGGCTTCTTAGAAAAGCCAAGTCTACAGTTTGTCTGATGGGTCCAATTTCTTCATCATGGACACTGGTGAAAAAGGGAGAAGGGAGGAGAAAGACAAGAAAGGAAATGGAAAAGCTCCCCAAGGCTGTGTTCATATTGTCTTAATATAGCCAATCAGAAAGCTCCCACTCTGAGCATCTGCATTTTCCTTCAAGGCGCAGCACAGACTCTGCACCTCCTCGGGGAAGCTTTTCTTGATCCCCTAAAATGAGGAAGCTGCAGCAGACAACATCTAGGGCCCTGAAGCTCAAAATCTGGGAGTGGATGCCCTCGCAGCTACTCCTAGCTGTTTGTCCTCCCCAGAAATTAACTTGGATTTATTTTGTGTACTGTTTGTATAGACTTATCTGTGTGTGGGTGTGTGTGGGTGTGATTTCCCCTAGAGAAGGTAAGCTCCTTGAGGGCAGGAGCTATCTCATTATTGTCTTTGTACTCTTCTTACATAGTACTTGGCCTGGCACATAGTAGGTGGTCAATACTTGTTGAATTAAGTTGAATGTGTGTATACACACATACATCTGTAAATGTGTATTATATACATATGTATCTTTATGCAAAGATATTTGTATATATGACATGTGTATATATATGTGTATGTAGACAGACACAAATATACACATATACAACAGACACAAGGATGGAAAGAGGAAGAGATAGAGATGGGGAGAGAGAGAGATGGAGAGAGATAGAGATGAACAGATAGAAACATAGATAGAGAGATGGATAGATAGATGGACAGATAGGCAGATAAACAGGTAGATGGAAGGCAGATAAACAGGTAGACGGATGGATGGATGGGTAGACAGACAAATGGATGGATGGATGGATAGATAGACAGATAAATAGATGGATAGATAGATGGATGGATGGATAGATAGACAGACTGACAGACAGACAAATGGATGGATAGATGGATGGGTAGACAAGACAGACAGCTATTTCCCTGAGATCAGGGCCTATTTGTTTGGTGTTTTTGTCCCAACACCTAGCACCTGCTTGGTGCCTAATAGCCAATTAACAAATGCTGGTGGGTTAACAGGTTGATTTCTCTATTACTGGGCTGTAAACTCCCTGAGTTCCCCTCTCCACCTTTGACTTGGGGGCCTCTGTTCTATCTCTATTTGTGGCCTTCACACCAAGCGCAAACTATGCACACAGAAGGTGCTTAATAAATGGAATGTCGAATCGTCTCAGTCCAAACACTTGACACTCACTAGCTGTGTGACCCTGGACAAGTCACTTAATACCAATTGTCTTTAAAAAAATTAATAAATGGAATGTTAGGTGAATAAAGAACAAATAGGCACCACTTTAGCACCATCCCCTCTCATCAGGACTATTGTAATGGCCTCTTAATTTATCTCCCTGTCTCAAGTCTCCCCTACTCCAATCCATTCTCCACATGCTTAATAAAGTGGTTTTTGGATATCCTGGGTCTGACCATGTCACTCATCTGCTCAATAAACTCCATCAGCTTCCCATTACCTTCAAGAATATATTAAGGTTGGCATGGAAAGCTCTCCACAACAGAGCCCCAGCTCTGTTTTTCCAGCTTTTTTAAAACAGGCCTCCCCTCCATACCCTGGACAGTCCAGCCCTGCTGGCCTCCCTACCCTTCCTGGAACACATGACTCAGCAGCCTTCCGTGTGTGTGTCTTTGCACCAGCTACCCCCCAGACTTCGCACCCCCAACCTCACCCTCTCGGTTGCTTTGGCAGCTTCCTTCAAGGCTCAGCTCAAGTCTGACCCTCTGCCAGAGGCCTTTCCTGGTACCCCCACCTCCTAATTGCTTGCCTTTTTAGAGTATCTTTCATCTACTCTGTAGATATCTTGTGTGCAGAGTCATTGGCATGTTGGCTCCCTCGTTAGAAATGTGAGCTTCTTGCCTTTCTTCATCTCTCCAGCGCTTGGCAGAGTATCTGGCACATTGCAAGCAAATGCTTGCCGATTCACTGATTGATTGATGGATTGACTGATTGATTGAACGTCCTGACTTTAGTCAACTTGTGCTAAGAATCTGAGGTATCCTTCCCCAAAGTGCCTAGGACCTCGTAATCCTTGACAGACAATGTAGTATAGTAGATAAGAGCGGCCAGACAAAAAGGCCTGAGTTCGAATTCCACCTCAAACAAAGCCATGTGATGGTGGGAAAAGTGCTTATGCTCTCCCAGTCTCAGTTTCCTCCTTCGCCATGCTGCAAGCGCTCACCTCATCTGCTTCTTGTGAATTTCAAATAAGACAACGGATGGGGAGTGCCATATAATTGCAAACTAATAATTATTTGATCTCTCCAAAATGCTGTCCACTTGTAACTTACACTTACAACTTATAACTTCGCATCTTTGACAACAACCCCACGAGGGAGTAGGACTGAGATAAATACCCTAGTTAGATATCTGGAGTGGAATAGAATGCAGCAGGCACACACTGGCTCTGGGATGAGAGGTCCTAGGTTCAAATCCCACCACTGTCTGCGTGACCTTGGGTGGCTCATGTTATTTCCCTGGGCCTGTAAAATGAGGGTGTTGAACTCAAGGGCCCTTGAGGCCCCTTCCAGCTCTAAAATAACATTTTATATTTCCTTACCACATTATGGCTTACATCATATTTTCCTTTCTACCAACCCTATTGGGCAGGCAGTGTAACTCTTAACCTCATTCCACAGAGGAGGAAGCTGAGGTACAGAGAACGGAGGTGACTTGCCCACAGTCACATCACTAGTTACGTGTGAAAGGCAGACAGTCAGAATTCGGAGCTCTCCTGACTCCAAGTACAGTACTCCTTCTATTGTTGGTGTTCAGTCATTTTCAGTTGTGTCTGATTCTCTGTGACCCCATTTTGGGATTTTCTTGGCAGAGATCCTGAAGTGGTTTGCCATTTCTGAGACAGACAGGGTAAAGTGACTTGGTCAGGGTCACACAGTTAGAAAGTGTCTGAAGCTGGATTTGAACTCAGGAAGATGAGACTTCCAGACTCCAGGCCCAGCAGTCTATCCATTACACCACCTTCCAACATATGAAAAAGAGCATCTGAGTAGAAGGCAAAGGTTCCAGGTTCCAGTTCAGACTTTGGGCAAGTGACTTCCCATCTCTGGATGTATCCCCTCTGTGGCTGCCAAACTGGGGGAGGGAGGAGAGAGAGAGGGAGAGGGAGGAGAGAGAGGGAGAGAGAGACACACATACACACAGATATGGAGGGAGAGAGGGAAAGAGAAAGAGAGAGATGGCGTGAGAGAGATAGTTGGGAAAGAGAGAAGGAGAGAAAGAGAGTGTTGGAGGGAGACGGACAGAGTGACAGAGAGAGATTGAAGTCACACTGCTTTGCTGGTGGCAGAAGGTATAACAAGAACACAGGTGTTCCCACTTCCAACCCCGGATTCTTTGCATTGGACCATACTGCCCCTCATTTCCTTGGCACTATCACAGCTGAACTCACGGAGGGGCAACTGCCAGGAAATCAGATTCAGAGAATTCAGAGGCCAAGGCAAAGCTAGAACAAGGATTCTGGCAGCCCTCCTTTCACCTCTCTGCCTGAGGCAGCCTCAGAGGTGGGCAACTGGGTTGGCCCCACATGAACTCACATGAACTATGCTTTAAAAAAAATCAAAAGCCAATAGTGTGAAAACAACAGCTTTCGGGCAGCTACATCTGCCATCTCCTCGAGACAAATTTAGAACCAGTCCAGGGTTTGTTTGCAATTCCATCTGATGGAAGAAAGGTTACTACCACAGACAGCAAGTGGAATATTTCTGAAGTACTGAGACACCAATCCACACTCTGGATCTTTTTAACAGAAGGTTAGAAAGAAAGAAAGAAAGAAAAAAGAAAGAAAGAAAGAAAGAAAGAAAGAAAGAAAGGGGAAAAAACCTCCAGAAAGCTGTTCCCTGATCTATTTAACAGCACAGCGTTAATCTAAAATAACCAACAGCTAAAACTGTGAGGGATAAGAGGTCGTTATTTATTATTTCTTTTAGCAACTCTAAGTGTGCCCAGCAATAAAAAGGAGAGTAAATCTTTGAGAAGCAGTAGACTTCTCTGCCATGCCCCCCCCCTTGGCCCTTTTCATGTCCCCATCACTAAATGGCAAGATGGAAGCAGGATGATGTAAGAGTTCCCCTCCACCTCATCACAGAGCAGTTATTCAAATAAGATTCAACCATCTCCAATTCTACTGGTAGTGCCTCCTACCCGCCCCACCCTGATCTTCATCCCACCTCCCCACCAACATACACCCCCTTCCTGCCATGGCCTTCTTTCCTAGGGAATCATAGAGATTCCCAGAGAATGGCAGGGTGGAGTAGCCCACTGGGGCTGGCTACAGATGGAGTCTGGTTCATTTGAATGTTCATTGTTCTCTTTAGAGATGACAGGGGTGTCGGGAAGGCTAGGGAAGGGGCAGAAAATGCCAGGAACATTTCCCACCCTCCTTCCTCTTTTCTCTGCCATAGGCCGAGGACCCATATGGGACACTGGTCAAGCCTTTCTAAAGAGTCAACCTTAAAAGACAGCCTGTATCTCAAGGGGAAGGTCATGGCAGACTTTCCTGCCTACCAACACCGCACTCACCCTCTCACCCCCCAGCAAGAACACTCCATTAAGCCAAGTTGGCAAAGTTAAGCTTCATCCAACAAAACTGATAGCTTATTTACTGCTGTCATCTATAGAAAGAAGAATTTTGACACATTGTTAAATGATAGCACATTTAGATAAGTCAACCTGTCATATCATGTAATGGATGTCTAAATTCTCTCTAGCTGATATGTAAAATTTATGCACTTCAGAATATCATAAGGTTATAATATTTTAATCACATCCGCATTCTTTCCCTAAACTTTGAACAGTAGAAAACATTGCGTGAAGCACAATCCCAGGCAGGCGCTTTGCCAAACTCTGGCACTAGCCACACCAACCAGAACTCAAAGACAGGAGACACCTCATTCTTCTTCTCAAGTTTTTGCCCCAAACTCCATCCAATCTGGTTCTCTGCCCCATTTCCTATAAGCATCTCTGTTGCTGAGCCAACTCTGCCTTGATAAACACACTCAAGCTACAACCATGATCATTTCTGTTCCCTGACAAGGAGAGATGCTGGAATTTAAAACCAACCTAATCAGGTATAGATCAGAGCTAGGAATTTGTATTCAGATGGAAAACCTTTGACTGGCACTGAGCTTCCCCTAGAACCTCATGTGAAGAAAACACCTAGGGCCCTGCAGTAAAGAGGCCCATACTCTGAATGTAATAAAAAAAAATTTTTTTTAAGGCTGCAAATTAAAGCAAAAAAAATCATAAAGGTATGAAGAATCCTGTTATGGCTATGATACACAGGAAAGCTGTAAAAAAATACTGCATTAGTAATGTACACCATAAAGCAATCTCATAACCTAATGAAATATGCCCCAGCATTATCTAGGAGAGAATTTTATCTGTTCTCATCTCCTCAACTGCTAGCAGTAAGGAAAGAAAAAAAAAAGGGAAGGGGGGGGGAAAGACCGGGCAGCCAGGGGTCTGTGTCTCTGATCAAAGCATTCCACAGTGTTGGATCCCTTCAGCTAACATGCTTTACATATGTCCACAATTCATCACTGCTGTCCACTCTGCTTGTCCTCCCAACACAGGTAAACAGCCCTGCTGTGTACAGATGTGGCCTTCAAGGGAATCATAAAGCGAACAGTTTCCCTTTTCTTTCTTTTTCCTTTCTTTTTTTAATGGAGGGCAGTAGGCCAAGCTGGTACAAGGTCACCTTCCTTGCCAGGATCCAGGGGCGGAGCCAGCAGCATGTCCTGGCCCAGCGATAGTCCCTTCTGCTAGGTTGTTCACTTTCCAGCTCAGCACCCAGACGTAGCTAGCCACTCAGCCAGAACACTGACAATTAAGGCTATATAGAGAGGCACAGTCGGGCTCAAAGTCAACCTGGGACCTGTCTCCTCCACTTCCTTCCCTTCATCTTCCCAGATGCTTAACGGCTAGTGGACAAAAGTTTTCCATTTCAGCCAAAACTAATGGTTCTCTACCCACCTCCTACTATTGCCCCTATTTCCTCTTCTGGCATGGAAAAAAAAACAACAACCAGAGAGAGATTATTGCATAAATGTCATCAGTATTATGTACCAGAGAATGGATGATCCCTAGGGAAAAAAAAAAGCATTCAGTTCTGTAATCTGTCTGGAACAAAACTGCTGTAAATAACCATTGGCTGTAGCTACCCATTTGTGATACCTGTATATACTTTCCAGGGTGGAGCATTGCAAATGTCGTCTGTAATCTGCTTAAAAGCCCCCATATTTTTTAAATACTGGGGCTGTTGCTTCATTACTGAGCCTCTGTTCCATTGTATTTTTGAGTGCTCCCATATGAAGCAGGCAGCAGCCTTTGGAACCCTGGAATATCCTATGGGGATAAAGTCACTTAATATCCATGTAAATGAGTCCACTCTCCCTTTCCCACTAGTTTCCATGTTGGACTGAAGTCTGTTCATTACTGGTCACATTCACAAAGCTATTGTTTTAATATATGGCAGCTACATACATCTTGTTCATTCTCCTCTTTTCATTTTCCCCTTATTTCTCACTCCCATCAGATGGTCTGAATGTAAGCACAGCCCCCCCCAGGTCAAATGTCCTCTTATACATTTGAACAAAGGGCTTATGGTTAATTTCACAGACCGATGGCACTCCAGCTGAACCCTAGATCTCTGCGACCTAAAGAGGAGCAGAAAAACCAGGCAGGTCTCTCCTGCCTCAGAGAAGAGATGTGCAATGTCTCAGGGCTCCAACCCCCCTCGACCTATCTACTCTTCTCCCCCACCTCATCCAGAGCCAGTCTCACCCTGTGCACGGTTTGCAAGATTGAATATTAGTTGCCTAATGAAAATTTTGTTAACTGACATTCAGGGATGAATGAAACCAAGTGGCAGGGCTGTAAATCTCTACGCTAAATTCTCAAGACCTGAATAACAATGGGACCACAAAGGGGGCTCTTGCCAGCCCCAGCGATGATTTCCTTGTTCCTCAGGCTTTCTCCCCTATCTGCTTGCCACGCTCTTGTCATTCCCTATGTTACAGAACATCAATCATAAATAAAGAGCTGGTGCCCTCCGAGTACCCAGCTCTAATTTACAAACATTAGCAGGGAATACAATTACAATTGGCCTTCATCCCCCAACACAGGGTAGCCAGCCCAACACGCTCCCTCACCCCACTCTTTGAAAACGCTTTTTTCTTCTCTCTCTCTCTCTCTCTCTCTCTCTCTCTCTCTCTCTCTCTCTCTCTCTCTCTCTCTCTCTCTCTCTCTCCCTTCTTTCTGCATTTATAAAAGGGAAACTGCAAGAATGCTATATCCAGTCTTCCCCCCATCCAATCCCTCCCCCCTCCTCCTGTGCAAAACTCCTGGGTAAGGGAACCTGAAAGTGACTTTCATATTCCAGGTTATTAGCAGACGGCGAGCTAGCTTTATTTTATTTTTTCTTTTTAAGATCTGAGTGGCTGGGGATGGGATGGGGGGGTGGGAATGAGGGGTGGCGGCAGCCTGGAATGGAGGAAGACTAGGAAGGAGGCAAGAAGGAAGGGAAGCCAAGGGCAGGGCAGGGCAGGGAGGAGGGAACCACAGGCTCCGGCTGGAAGAAACTTAACAAGATTTGCACATAGGCCAAAAAAAATCAGGCTGGTCTCTTTTATCTCCAAACTGATTATCTTTTATCTTAAGCTAATGTCACGGCAAACAAGGCAGGATACCATAATCGGTCTGTTATCCGCACCATTTGCCCCCAACTTCTCCCGCTGTGATTGCTACTTCAAAGATTTAAACATTTAAGGGGGAATCCGCCGCTGCAGCAGTGAGAATGAGACAGGGGCGCGTCCCAAGCACTCCAGAAATGATGGCAAGTTAATTCCTCCCTCCTTTCCTCTTAACCGAGTCGTAACATTGAACCCCCCCCGGCACCCCCATCCCATCTCCCCCAGTCGCTTCCCCTGGGCGCCAACAGGGCGGACCCAAGAT